>NC_060274.1:5573896-5731228 GCF_021613505.1 Equus quagga | reverse complement strand
GTCCGCGACGGCCCCGAGCTCCGCGGGCCTCCCGGGGAGGAGCCCGGCCGCGCCGGCCCGCGGGCGCCTGAAGGGCACCGGCCCGGGCCTCCCGCAGGACGCCGGCGGCCCCCGGGCGGAGGACGCCGCGGCCAGGGCTGTTTTGGAGTTTGTGTGGCGGGGAGACCCTCGAGGGGAGCGGGGCGGGCGCGCGAGGGTGGAGGGACGCCGCGGAGCCCCGGGGTGCCGCGGACGCAGCCCCGGCGCGCCCCGAGTGACAGCGGAAAGCACTTTCGGTCCTTTTGTTTGGGGAAGCGAGAAGTGTTCGCGAGTTTAACTTCACTTTTGGGGTGGGGGTGGGGGCGAACGCGAAATACCGCGAGGACGAGTGGAGACGTAATCCCGAGTTGGAGAGAACTCCGGCGGAGAGCCTGCTCCCGGGGCCGCCGCCGCCTGAGTTTACCGTAGGACGGGCAACCCGGCGATGCGAGAGGCCGAGCGGAAAAAGGAGCAAAAGTTTGCCCAGAGGCTCGTTCGGCGGAGAGCGGTGCGCAGCGGAGAGGGGCGAGAAGACTCCCGTCCGAGATGGTGCGGCGGCGACCTGGCGGGTTCACTCCTGGGAGCCGAGCGGTCCCTGGACGCCGAGGGGAGACGCGCGATGGGAAAGCGTGTTTGAAAATCGAGTCTCGCTTTGTCGGTTCAGAAGCATCCGCGGGGGACTGTTTAGAGAAAACTGGAAACGGTGTTTTTACAGAGCGGAACAGCGGATCGTGGGTTTTCACTGGAACGTGCAGGTTTTTACAGGAGAGCTGGGGAAAAGGACTCTGAAGCTTAGGGAGTTGGAATGTCACTAAAGAACAAAAGACCGGAAATGTCTCCGAGATGAAAGAGAGAAAAGACGGTTAAAGAAGACTCCCGGGAGCTCTTGTTGTCAAGAAAGTCAGAGGAACAACTTTCAAAGTACCGAAGTTAGGTGTTCCTGCGACCTCGTCCCTTGCTGACGTGTGTGAAACCTGCAGCGCTAATCCATATTGCCCTGGCTTTTTCCGCCCTTGAAACAGCAAATCTGTTAATTTCAAATTGCTCCAGAGAAAGCTTGAGCTGTCCCTTTAAGGGGTTCTGCTTTTCCTATTTGTGTTGGCATTTGAAAGATTGTGGAGGCAGAAAACTTTCTGGAATGTCAAAAAAAAAAAAAAAAATTTTGTTGGAACTCTTAAATTGAGTGCTTCCAAATGTGAGCGCTAAGGGGCGCCAGTTATTTTTTTTTAAAACGAGAAATGTTTGGAGCAAAATGTGTAACATATTCAATAATCTGACCTATATTAAATTCAGTTGAAACTTAAATGATAGTGGGTTATTTCATCTCACTTTGTGTCCGTATATGTTTACAAACATTTAGAATGCTTTGTTTAAAATTATTGGAACGATTTTATCACATTTCAAAAGTAGTATGCTATTGTTTTCTTTTTGGCATATTTTGGTGAAGTGAAAGTTTTAGTAGTGTTAGTAAAAATTTCTAAGGTTTTTTTTTCTTAAGTACTGTTGTTTAGAATGAATCCTTTCTAGACATCAAAATGAAAATAGGCCTTGCTAGTATTTAGGGTTAAAGTTAAATTACATTCTTTGAATTAAAATGTTGCGTTCAATCAGCAGAGGCAGTAGTAAAAAAAAGTTTGGAAATATTTTCATCTTCTGCGTACTATTTAAAAATAGAGTTTCTTGATTAGTTCTGAAAGGCTTCTCACTTGTGCTTTTGTGTTGATCTCAAATCTCTAAATGATAATTTGGTGTTGGTCCTCTTTTGAGAAGTTTCTAACCTTTGGCTTCAAAAATTTTTGATCTTCTAAATGTAGAATTCCGATTATGTCATTATCTCTAACAGAGATTTGTTTGGTCATTTCTGTCCCGTTGAAATAGTAACTACTTGAGTTGTAAATGTTGGAGACCACTAGTTGAAGATGAAACATTCTAAATAATATTTTTTTCCTTTAATATGGTTTACTCTGTCTCTTTTCTTAGTCTATCTTGAGTTTTAGCCTTTTCAACTCCGTAGCGTAAAGAGTGCTTCTGTGTGGTAGCTAGGATGTTTAAAATGGACAGCATAATGACTAGGAAGTTTGATTGTTTTTTTATCAGACCGGTACAAACATGCAGGAAAAGGGGCTATTCCTTAGTGTGGAATAAGCTGCTTCCTGTAATTGTTAGTCGTCTTATAAACTTAATTTAACTAAAGAAAAATATTGGTTTCTGAAGTGCATCATGATTTTACATGCTGGGTGATTTAATTACGAAATTTGGCAAGTTGTCCCCTTTGTGGCTTGTCATTGTCCAAAACAGATTAATGATGACTTCTGTTTGTAGTTAGGAATTACCTTTTCCTTTGTCTATATGATTGGTTGAAAAATTCTTTTTAAATTTAGATAAACTGTAAATTTTCCTTAAATGATTAATCAAGATACTGAGTTACAGTAGATGTATTCTCTGATGACTAGAAATTTTGAACGAATATTTAGCAGTTTTATTTCAAAATATTTTTCAAAAGTAAGCTTTTAAAAAACTTGCCTGTCAGTTTGAGAATTTTTATTTGGCTGGTTACAAATTTGGGAGTTATGTGTGCTAGATTTTCTTAGTTGATTAAAACTTAAATGCTTTAGACTGAGTATTTTAATTCCATGCCAAGTTAACCTTTAGCCTATATTTGGACTGTGGACTATGGACAATCTTTTTGGTTTTGTTTTTTGATTTTTTTTTTTTTTTTTTTTTTGGTGGGGAGGGGTTATAAGATCTTCCTGCCAAATATCTTCATCACGGTTGCTTTTTACAGTTTTGTGTACATTCTAGGTTGGACCAGTCATAAAAAGGATGTAACTTCAGTTGATAATTTCAGTATGTACTTAAGAATCTTTCATTCAAGATAGAGACGATTACAGATAAAACAGAGGTCTTAAAGTCGTCAACTGCTCTTTCTTTAGAAGTTTTCAACTGAACCCTGGGACCATCCATGGGAAAGAGTAGTTACTGTAAGAAGTTTTTGCTGTTTTTTTTTTTAAACCTTTCTTTGTCGTGAAAAGGAAACTTAAGTAACAACAGTACTTGAATGCAAATTCTGTTTTTTATAAAGTATTGCAATTTAGAAGTAAGGCCAAAATTAAAATGAGCTTGACTTAAAAATCCCAAATAAGGCACAATGGAGAGCTAGGGATTTTAAAATCAGATTTTGAGTTTTCATTTTTTAGGCAGATGGAAGGTTAATTGCTGATATAAAAATTAACAAATATATAGTATGATTTATGAGGAAGGCCAGCTTAAATCTTTTTATTGTGAATATCTGAAAAATTAGTGTGTGGCTCAGAAAAATTGAACAGACATGCTAATTAGATTCTGCATTACTGATTTGAGAAATTCATTTTCATTTTTTCATGATTTTTTTTTTTTGGTAATACAATTTCTTTTTCACTTCAATTTAGTTTCTTACACTGCTTGGTCTCCCTTAAAAAATGTGGGCAAAAAAATATTTTAAGTTAAAATTTGCTTTACGAGTTAACATTTTGTCACATTAATGTTTTTTCCACTTATTATGCGTGCATTGTTGAATGTCTCATACCTTCAGTTTTCTTACCCTTCAGCTTTTTTTAGAGAAATCTTGTCTACAAAAGCTTTGGTTTAAAAATTATATGGCTATTTGTTGGTGTTGAGAGGGCTCTTGCTATTTGAGTTTATTTCAGTTTTAGTTTTTTTCCCCTAAAGAAGCATTGTTGACAGTAATCAATATCTGTGACAAACAGATTTTACTTAGGTTGAAGTAATGTGTTTTTAGGAGCAAACGTTTTCCTTTAATACACAAGCCCTTTGAATTAGTAGTAAGAAGGAAGCCAATATTTATAGTCAGTTCTTTTCATTATCCTTTTTGCTCCTCACTCAGGAGGTGTCACCGACCACATAAGGGAATGAATAATGGAAATGATAGTTTGTATCATAGGTCATTTATTCATGCATTCTGTACTGTTGAAACTAAACTCCCATGTAGGCAGAATGTCTGTTCCAAATGTGCAGACATACTGTGAGGCAGAAGGTGATTCTTTTTTCTTTACTTTCTCCAGTTTACGTGTTTTGTAGTAAAAGCTGTACTCCCAAGGATATACAGTAATTGTGTTAATAGAAATAGGTTTCTTTGCTAATCGAGTTTGCTAGTGTGTTTGGTATGAGCTCCTTTCTTAAAAGGCTTTGAGACTATCAAGTGATAAGTTAATTTGACTTTTTAAATGATTTGTATACATTATATTTCTGTAATTATCCACTCACTAGTCACTGTCCTGAATCTGATTCAAATGCATCAGTTTTCCATAAGAACAAGTGGCTTTTGGTTTGCTTTTTAAGGGAAATAGATGCCTGTGACAAAAGGCATGAAGTGTAATAACCAACCCCCCACCACCCCCCTCACTCAGGGCTTTGACCTTGCCTTTACTGAGGTGTGATTCAGATGCTCCTTTTGTGAGGCCAGAATACTTAGACATGCGAGGTTTATGTTTTGTTTTTTGACTTGGTTTTTGGTGTTAAGAGAATTATACCAGTGTGATCATAGGGGCGCTTTTTATAATCTGGAACCATATTTTAATTTACTTGAGAAATTCAGTGCAGTTAATATAATTTGTTTGATTTATGATGGTGCAGTTATAAGTAAAACTTAGCTTTTTCTGTTGGAGGTGGAAAATGCTATGCCGTTGTTGGGTTTTATTTGTTGATAACTTAAAAGAGCCCAGTGAGCAACTTTCTGCTTTTGGTATGTCAGCTATTGTGAGGATATCCAAGGATCTATTTTAGGGCCAAGGGATGGGGGTAGTGCGTGGGCCCATGTCAAAAAGTCAGAATTATATACCAGTTTTACATTTACATAATTGATAGGACTTCATTATTTTCTCCAACACCTCCTTTTTTGGACATCAAGACAGTTCAGTTGTAATTTTAAGTGCAATAATGTGTTTTTCCCATAATTATAACTTTTAGGGAATGCTTGTACCCCTTTTAAAAATTGGCATTTCACTTTTGGGGCCCAAAATAGCTAGCCTGTTTGATTTTTACAGCTTTATTTTCGCTTAACAGAAAGCAAAAAGGGCATTAAACTTTTCGTAGCGAGTACAGTTTGTGTTATTAGTGTGACTGTGTTATGAAATTTGACTGTACACATAACCTGGATCTGTGTTAAGTATTACTCTGTATGTAGTTATCATCATACTTAACATTGTAATAGTAATATCTCTTTTTGCATCTGTCTGTTAATTAGTTCCTTGAAGGTGCCCACCTCATATCCTGGCACATGTACACGCTTAGATGTTAGTTGAATTAATAAATAGGTTAATGCTTTATATCCTTTCTTTAATTTCTAGTTTCTCTAAAATGTGGGATTAAGCAAATTATGTTATGATTAGTGATCGTTTTAGACAATTAGCAAAAGGTACATGTGTTTTTTCCTTAAAAATGATATTTTTTAGAAATCGCACAATATTATTTGCAATACTTGCCCTTAAGGAGCTTAATCTTAATTTTACTTTATTGTCATGGGTGTGAATGAGAATTAGAAAGATAAAATTGCTTTACTTAAGAAGTTTCTAGTCAGACTTTATACAAAGTATATCAGTCCATAAGCAAAGAAAAGCTATCAGTGCTCATCTCAGCTCTTGAAAGTTTGGCATTTATTGCATTATATAGATAAACCTTTTCCCTAGTCAATTACCTGTAAAAGTAAGCATTCATCCCATATGGAGATCTATACTTTGTACAAAGCACAATAGGAAAAATTCCTTGTCTTTGAGTGCTGCTTTGATGTGTTCAGGATAAATAAGGATTATTTGAATGGTTTTAGTTTAGAAGAAAGCTGAGTATAAACATATGTGGCAGTTACAGTAATTTAACACAAATAGCAATTTTTTAAACACAGGTGTTTCTTTAAGCTAATTTGAAACAGTGCCTTTACTTAGAAGACTGATAAGTTGAAAATTTCAGTTAACTGAAACTTAACCCTCTTAAAAGGAGTCTACTTTTCTGCTTTAGCCTTAACAATGTTGTGAAATAAATCTGTCATGAGTTTTTAACAATTATGTAACTTGTAGAAGATAGGTGATTTATCCAGAATTCTTGTAATTAACAAGCAAATGACTGTACTTAATGTTTTCACCATTTCCTGAATTTCCTAAAGCAGAAACTTTAGTTTGAAAATCCAGCACTACTCTCTAGTCTAACAAAATAAACAGAATTTTGTTCGTGTTCATAATGTTGTTTCATATATTGATTCTAACCTATATATTTTATTAAACTAAATTTTGAGGCTGGTGAAATGAATCACACTGTAACACTTCTGTCGCATCATTTGTGATAAAGCGGAGTTTGTCAGTTTGGATGCTTTTCAACGGTATTGAAGTGTCAGAAAAACAGGAAAATGCAGTTAATCTGTAAAGTGGTCCTATGTTATGTGGCCATGGTAATAAGGAGAGGGCGTATTTGTGTGCATGGGAGTATGTGCAAGCATGCATGTGTATAAAGGGAGACATGCAGTGCATGTGAGCTGGCCTTGAAATACTTGGGAGAGGGTGCTGGGGATGGAGAAGTTCCAGAACAAGGAAGGTTTTTGATGTAAGGAAATATCTGCTTGGCCTCAGGATTGAAATGATTATATATCAACAGTGGAAAAGGGAGCAAGGTCTTAAGTAAGCATCTTAATTTTGGCTTTAGCACAGGATGAGATGTTGTAAAGACTGGGCATAATCACCTAGTCAGTTACAAATTATCAGGGGGAACCCCTGGGCTTTTAAGCTAACCTAATAGTTTAAAATATATAGGAAAAATTGAAGAATAAATATGTAACATATATATTACATTTGAGAGAACTAGGAAAGTGGTGGTAAAACAAGCTTTTATGCTGTTTTCTTTTGGAACCTTTTTTTCATTAACTCAGTGTTGTAATATTTTATGGGGGTCTCAGAATTGTTTTACGAGAGTATTTGAAGAGATGTATATGTGAAAAAAACTGGAAGAAATGCAAAACGTTTCTTCTTAGATGGAGTTGAATGTAAGGAAAATTTAAGTAATATCAGAAGATCACGAAATTACAAGAGCTGCAAGGGAACTGAGAGTAGAGGGATGATCTTTATTTCATAGGTGTAGAGACGGAGTCTAGAGACATGTGACTGGTCCAGATCACAGGCAAAGTAGTATCAGGGCTGGAGCCAGACCCCTCAGTTCTACTTTCTGGTCTGTTTGGTTGACTGTGCAACTCTGTAAGTGAGACTGCAGAAGAAAAACCAAGAATAGTTCCTCGTGTTAAAAAACTGCTGCTGTGGCCTCAGGTTGTGAACATGAAGGTGAAAAAGCAAATGAGGGTTTTGCTAATCAGTGATAATGTCAGTGCTGTTTTGGACTTGAGCAAATGCTGGTCAAATTCTCGGAGCTAGAATGTGTTTCTTTTTCCTTTTCTAATAGTAAATCTTTATGAGAGTTAAGCAGCTAAAAGTGAGAAAGTAAAGGCATTTTTAGAGTATTTCAGCTCATACACTTAATCTTAGAAACCAAAGGATAGAGCCTTAGCTCTTTAAGTAATATGGTATGAATAAATCTAGTGTGTATTTAGTGTTGTTGTTGCTGTTATTATTACTATGATTACTATTTTTAATAACTACTCAAGAGGAAGCAACAGTTTTGACTGGAAGATTTAATAGAGGGGATTAATGTTGCCAGGTAATTCAAGTAAGGGATGTACACTTGCATCAGTTTTAGATTAGCACAGGGTAGTTAATAGCATAGGTAGGTGACTCTGAAGAGTGACAGCCAGGAGGTGGGTGACGATGAATTGAATGGAAATGGGAACTGCACTAGGTAGCCACTACATCCCGTTCCTTATGCCTGCATCTGGAGCATCGACTGCTTCTTTCGAATATATTCAGAAGAATTAAACATAAACGACAGTTCTTTACTTGCTGTATTACATTAATTGTATCACTCTGCTAGAGTTTTTGTTACATGGCAGGTGAATAAATTTTTTAAGAAGAAATAAAAATTTCAAATCAAGGCCAAATATAAATTACTCTGAAAGTAACTGCAACTAATCCTCTGCTATTTTTACTGCTACCACCATTATTGCAAGTGATGTTCCCATTGTTATTACAGGTATGCTGGTGTCCACTCTGCATGTGCCTGTATGCATGTGTACACTCGTGAGCCCGCATAAGGATGAAAATGAATTTTTGTCCATATGCTAATGAGACCATATTGCAAAGTGGTAAGAGTTCTTTGACTAGTAGACCTGGTATCTCTTCATGACTTGGCAGTTATCTAGTTTGGTGACCTTGGACAAAATATCTACCCTCTCTGAACCTCAGCTGCTGCTTCTGTAAATGGAATTATCAACTCCCCTGCCAACTCAAATCAAAATACTCGGAGGCTGGAGAGTATTGTATGCAAAAGAGCTTCTCAGACTATAAAGTAGCATTCAATTTCTCTCGACAGTTTTAGGTTGTTTTTAATAGGATGGGCAATTAGATAAGCAAAGCAGCTTGTAGAAAATGAGAGAAGAAAAGAAACAAGGAGAAGGATATTTTATTTATCCATATGGGTATTAGCATTTTTATGTGCCGGAGGATTACTCACTGCTAGCATTCTGAAAGTTCAGAAGTCACTTTGAGCTGAAGTATCTAGTAAGGTTTTTTTGAGAAGTGGAACCTGAGTTGGTATTAATAGTTGGTAGGATTTAATGAGTTGAATGAGAGAGTAGAAGACATTCCAGGAGAATGGAAAGTGCAGCAGCATCAAAACACTGGTGATGGGAGATTGAAAGATTTTCAAAAAGTGTGTCTGAATTGTTAGTTGGGATAGCAAATGCATGTAGGGAAGTAGTGAGAATTGAGAGTTAGAGCCAGAAGATGAGGTTAGGGCTATATTGTGATGGGCCTTGAATGCCAGGATAAAGAGTTTCAATTTTATTCTGAGTTTTGTAAGGAACCATTGAAGGTTTGGATTATTTTGGGGTGTCATAATGAACTCTTTGGGGATAAACAAGCACATGGAATATATGGGTTTGACGAAGTAGAAATTGGACACAGTGTAAAGAGTTAAGTGGTTAGGAAATTTTTTTTAAATAGTTATCTTTTCTCAAAATAATATTTAATAAAAATATTTTGAGCTTTCTGTATTTTGGATATAGACTAGAGTTTTTTAAAAATGTGTTTTAACTAAAAATAAACATATACACAAGTTATTTTTTCCTTAGCCACAGTTTATTATATTCTTCCTGAATATATTGAGAACATGTGAGGCTCATTTGTTTAGCTGTTGGCCCAATTTTTGATTAGTTAGAAGTGAGCTTTCATTTCTATGTGAATTAAAGAGAATTGAAAAAGAAACTTAGTTTGGGAGAATTTTAGGAATTCGTGAGTTAGTTTGACTTGGAGAAAATTTTGTCCCAAGCTCACTCATCTATTGTTAAATCTGTGTGTTATCAGGTACAATGAAGACTTCTTGAGAACTTTACTACACTCATCATCCCATTTTACTTTTATTTAATTGTATTTATTTTTACTTAGACTTTGTTAAGTAAATTAGAGATATCTTGACATTCTCTCTCTAAATATTTATGTATCTCTTTATAAACTAACATTTTCCGACACAGTGACATCACATTGAACAAAATAGATTAATCCTAGAGTTAATGTAATAATCAGTCCATATTCAGATTTCTGTAGTTATCCCCAAAATATTCGTTGTAACTGGCTTGTCCAGATCAGAATCTGACTCAGGACCATTCCTTGAATCTGGTTATGACTTTAAGTCTCTTTAATCTAGAACCATGTCTTTTTTTATGACACTGATGTAACTTCCTAGTCATTGAGCTTGTTCCTTTATGCCCTCTATATCTAGTACTTTGGAAGTTAGGTCTAAAGGATTGAATAAGTTCAAGTATAACATCATTGGTGATGCTGTGTACTTGATGTTGCATCATGCTGGGGGTGAAGAATCTGGTTCCACCATTAAGGAAGCTGAGATTGATGCCTGAGTTAGGGTAGCAATAGACTGATCCTTCCACCGTAAAGTTAGGTATTCTTTAAAAGGGAAAGCTTTCTTTCACCAGTAGGGGATATATTACTATTCTGAAGTAAGTTGCTAATGGAAAAGCCAGATAGATGCCTATTATTAATTATTGCTTGGTTCTCAAAAGTGTTGGTTTGCCAACTGTCTCAAATGGTGACAGATGAATTTTTTCTTTCTTTCTCTTTCATGATTATCATTATGGGCCCATGAATTTTCATGGACTCACTATATTTAAGTCAACTACCATTATTATTCTTTTTGAGGTTCAAATTGTCACATCTTTGGGCGGTGATAGTCTAACTGGCTCCTGTGTCTTTTGAAATTTTCCTTGCTTTCTGGGATAGTTTGATGTCCTAAGTTCACCTTGTACTGTCCCTGCCCCACAGCTAGAATTAGCCGTTTCTCCAAAGTTCTTTTTAGTGGGAATGGTGTTAGAGACGTGAGTTTAGGCACTAAACGTGTTCATTGCTGTCATGAGAAGGTTACTTCCAGGCCATTTTCTGTGGACGGAACTAGACAATATCGATTTTGAAATTCATGTGTTCATGTTTGTATTTTCAATTCAATTTTAACATTACATTTGATTTTATAATCATATCTTTTTTCTGCCAACACCAAACTAACTTGGTTTCTGACAGTGACAGAATTACTTAGTATGAATAAAACACTTTCAAAATAGCAATAATATAACTAACAACAGTAAAACTAATGAATATGTTTAAACATTTTTATATGCGTTTTAGACACATTACAAATTATAGATGCAGCCAGTGACCTCTTGTTCTTCTAATTGATTGCAGTTTTCTTCCTTTTTTTTTTTTTGGCCTTATTCTATCTATAGTAAGTATTTTTTACCAAAGCGTTTTGACTTTTTGATGCTGTCACTTATTAGCTGAGTTCTTCTATTGTACTGACCGTTTCTGTTAGCTTTCACCTGATGTCCAGCAGAAATTAGAAGAAAATATACGTATATTTTAAAATCAGGGGTTAGTAGGTGTGTGTTTTATGGAGATATGATCTAGAAAGATAGTGAACTTATAAGGAGAAGGTTGTACTACTTAGACTAATACTTTGTGTCTTAAGCAAAGGGTAGGAAAAGCACATAGCAGGCAAAAAGGTTTTAATTTAGTAAATTCTTCTGAATAGTATTGGTAAAAGAATAAGTATAGCTCTTTCAGCTTTTGAAGTCCTATGAGGGTAGAGAAAACCTCGAGGTAGAAATTAAGTATGAAAATTTTATTTATAAGTAGTTGCAAAATCTCTACAGCAAAGTTTTTGTCCTTAAGACCTGTTAATAGTAAGGAAGTTATGTTCCAGCAGATGGAGATATTAGTACACACAAGCCAGTTTTTAGTGATTAAAATGTGTTGAGAAATGACCCTTTTGCCAGAATAGGACATTTTTCTCCTTTAAATTGTAAAAGAAGAGTTGCTCAGGAATATGGTGAATAGCAATTACTGAATTTAGTATTTGGGGTGATGTATAAATCAGTTGTGATACTTTAAAGAACTTGTTTTTTTAAGACACCATATGTTAGTATGTTTACTATATAAAATATGACTGGTTTAGGACATCGGATCGATTGCAGCAATTTTCTGAAATACAGTGTCTGCCTTTACACCTTAGTTGTTTGAAGGGTTTTTGTTTGTTTTGGCAGGGGACTGAGTCAAATTTGTTCAAAGGTGTTCTATTTGTATATTATCTTTGCAGTTGTAAAGTCATTAACCAGGAGATTGATTTGTTTTATTAAGGTAAATCAGAAAACAATGTGTGCCTTACTTTACTCTTATATGTTATACGAAGAGAAAGTTCTTTTGGGGATTATAGTTTTATCATAGTAATAAAAAATTATCAGCAGTAAAAGGTAATCTTATCTCACTTTATTATTATAGTTTATAGCATTCCTTGTCAGTTCTTTTTAGTTAGGTAAATGTTAAATATTTTGTTTTAAAATACGCTTTCCATTTGTTAAAGAAATAGTACTTATTTAAGTTCCTTCTTAGATATGATTTTGAAGTATGTGTTTTTGTTAATGCATTTAAATTATATTTTTCTAGTTTTTATATTGAGCTTTTTTTCAGTTGCAAAATACCTTTTTTTCTTCAGTCACTTGAAATTGAACTCAGGAGTTTGTTAGCTCTCTTATGAACTCTGATATGAGCGAAGAATATATATGTCTTTGTTTATGTGTGGAGCACCAGGGAAGAAGTGATCCATTGTGGTACCTTTGCAGAACTGATAGTAACTTGCATTTTACTTTTCTCCCCCAGACTGTTCTTTTTCTCTTTTTTGTTATTCCTAAAATGTAGAGAATTGAAGATGCAAGCATTTTCAGTTCGCCTTGACAGTAGCGTGGTTTGTGGCCTCTGAATCCTGGGGAAGGTGGTGGTATGGCCAGAGAGGTATCATAGCGTATTGTATTTGAACCTTAATGTGAATTATTATCTTTCAGGGAAAGTGAGGAATGGCCAATTTTGTGTATGCATTTTTAAGATTGTTTCTTAAAGTCATTTGAGAGTTTATGAGAAACAGAAATTTTTCCCTCCTAGTAATCGTTAAAAAAAGTGTCGTTATAAAGAACTAGACACCTGTATTTTATTCTTATGATAACAAGTATTCTTCATCTCATGGAAAAAAGCCAAAAATGTATCAATTGAAAAATGAGAATCATCTATAATTCAGTGATCATCACTGTCAACATTTTGATGCATTTCCTTTTAGTCTACCCCCCCATTTATAGATATAACAAAATTGTGATCCTGTTGTAATACTATTCTTAGGTTTGTTTTTTTAAAGTAAATTACATCCATGAGCATTTTCCCCTGCCATTTCATATTCTTTGACAGTATAGTTTTTATGGTAACATAGTTTATCTTAATAGAGGTATATCATAATTTACTTAACTATTCTCTATTGGACATACCACTTTGCCTTTAGGAAGCTTATTTGATGATAATATCAAATGGTTTCTGAAGTTTATTACTCACTGTTTAAAAAGCGTTAAGTTACTAAATATTGTAACTGGGCCCTATGAATACCAAGCTCTCTTATTTTTGCAGTGTGGTTATTCGGAAATCAGCATTTTATACTGCCTTCCAGTAGAAAGTGATTACTATTATGTGATGTCTAATTTTTGAGTAATGTCAGAGTTGCATATGTCACATATTAGTTTTTAATGACAACATATTTATTTGAAATTTTTTATTTGCAAAATGTGAATGCATACCATGTGTAGGATGTTATGAGGAATACAACAAAGCTTCAAATTCATTCCTTACCTTCAAGTTGTCTAGTAGAGTAGATAGTATGAAAAGAAAAGTAATATAAAGTATAATAAACTAGAGACTACTAAAGACTGGTGCTAAAGAGGTCCCTTTAGGCTGAAGAGGTTATGGAATATTTCAAAAGAGTTAAAATTTCACCTGGCTCTTGAAGGGTAGATAGGATTGAAGTGGAGAAAAGGTGAGGGAGTAGTGTTCTAGATCCAGGGAACACTATCCTGGAATGTGAGAGCCTTCCAAGAAGGAGAAAGGAAGTAAATAATTCTCTACTGCAGAAAGCTTTAAATGCCTGCAGTTTAGATTCTGTCCTCTTGACAGTGGGAGACCCATTTAAGCGTTTTCCTCTTAGATCTTTCTTAGTTTTTTTTTCCCTTTCATCTGCCTCCATATTTCTGTTTAGTATGTGTTAATGTGATAGATTGCTATGCTTGCTGCATGTTTTCAGATTTTCTTTTTCTTGATTCACTCTCCCTGTTATTTTGCCACTTAACTTCTATTATTTTAACTTTTTTTTTAATCTGTGCATACTTACTTTGGCTTTGTATTCTGTTTTACTAGTATGTTTGGATTTACTTAACCCTTTATTATGATTGCGTTTGTTTTAGTTCTTTTCTGTGTTTATATGTTCGTGATTGTGTTGGGTTTGGGTGCGTGGAGAAAGATGGACGTCTGGATTTCTAGATGCGCCATAGGTTGACTGCTAGGATACCATGATCTGTATGTGTGGATGGATCTCTGCCATGTGCCTGCCTGTCATCATCCTTCCCATTTGCTTCTGCTCTGTTGGCTTGAAAGATTGCAGTCTTAAGGGGGAGGGGAGAGATTGAGATCAGCTACTTTGACTCTGAGTTGAGGGAGGTTTTAGGGAAGTGTTTGCTGTGTTTCATACAATACTGGCCTCCAGCGGTGGTCTGAGAATAGAAGGGTTCTGTAGTCAGAGAAGTGCTGCACACTCCTTTTGTGAATTCAGCATGTGTTGACATGTAAATATCCAGGATCTGCAGTAAAGAGAGCTAACTCAGTTCAGCTGAGCATTTTCTGAAATTACTTGGTAAAGAATGCCCTTTTTTTTCCCTTTCTTCTTGGAACTAGTGGTCTGAGAGTTCCTTATGGGAAATACCAGAAAGAGGGTTATAAAGACCTGTGGATCCTAGAGAGAGGAGGTTTTAAATAATAATAATTTGAGAATCTTATTTTTGAATGAGAATGTTGGTTCAAGTCAGATCAAAGTACCCTTTGAAAAAAAATAGTTAAATTTCATTTAGTTTGGGATCATTTCAAATTCCATCTGAAAGGAAACAAGAAAAAGTGTCCTTTCTGGCTTTAATTATATAACAATTGAAGCAAATGTTTTCAATGGTAAATTTTGTTTTATTCAATGTATTATTTAAACAAAAATTTAGACTTACTGCTTTAAAAAATGTAGTTCTCTAAATAAAAGAAAATTAACGTAGAATCCTTACAACTTAAACATCCAACTGAAACATACTTTAAAATAGATATGCAAAGAGGAATACGTTGATGTTCTAA
The DNA here is from genome assembly GCF_021613505.1 of Equus quagga. Taxonomy (NCBI): domain Eukaryota; kingdom Metazoa; phylum Chordata; class Mammalia; order Perissodactyla; family Equidae; genus Equus; species Equus quagga. The sequence goes on along the minus strand of NC_060274.1, from coordinate 5,716,364 downwards.
AGTATGCCTGGTTTAAGTCTAAAATTTTTAAATTTGGGAACTACCCAATTGTAAAGTAAAGAGAAATTGTTAAATTTTGGAAAGAAAAATATTTATCTGTTAGATTGTTTAATAAACATTGAGGTACAGTGATGCAGTAGTTTTGTGAGCTCTGTAAGTCAGTAACCAGTTGAATCTTTTCTGTAAAATTAGATTTTAGTCTGTGAATACAAGATTAGCTCTCTTTTTCTCTGTTGTTACAGCAGTTATTCAGTCATATCATAAAATGAAAGTTTTGATGACATTTATGATTTGCAGCATCCTTTAAAAAGGGGGAAGTACAAGGGTGGATGGTAGAAAAGCATTTCACCTGGAATGCCCAAAGGATTTTTATTAAAAAAATTTTGTCTTTATTCAAAGAAAAATCCTATAATTGAGATTTTAAAGCTGGAGTGGCTCTTAGTGATCATGTTTCCATCCTTTCATTATGTATGTAAATGCAGTTGATTTACAAAGGGTATGAAGATGTTTTACGGATTAGAAACTGCAGGTTTCAGGAATGGTAGCTCAGTTGGCTCTTGTGACAGAAATATATCTGTAAGTTATTATCCAGTCATAGGCTACCTTTGGGCCTATGATCCCCACTGTAGAGAACTATATCATAACTGATAATTTGTCTAGTGTGACTACTTTCTGACATGTGGGTAGTCTTAATTATTTTAAATTTTATTTCTTTGCTTGAGATATCTACCCAGAGTATTTTTAACTTTTCCTGTAAATAAGAATAAAATTAAGCATCCAATACACGGAGTGATATTGTCATTAAACTGATGTTGAATCAAAGACGAAAAGCTCTCCTAGGTTCATGGTAGTCTCCATTAGCATTTTCCAGCAGGCTGACTCTAGGTCTAGGAACAATTTAGTGTACATTTGCATAAGAACTTCCACTGTCTATATTTTACACAGTATAAATATTTTAAAATCATTTGTTAGAGTAAGCTGTTCATTTCCCCCGCTTTCTTATACATCTAGGTCATTAGCCCTAGAATAATGGGATAAAAGTCTAAGGTAAAGATAAGGGAAAGCAAGAAAACCACTTAGTGTCTTCTGAATACTCAGTTCAGGTTCTCTGCCATTGCTAGACTAAGCCTTAGACATGTTTGTGGTGATGTTCCGTACAAGTTGTCATTTCATAAGTTAGTGTAAGCTTATCTAAGTTTTGAAGGCTGATTAATTTAGGAGAGCTGTCTTTAAAAAACAGTTTATGTTGTTCTTTTATAAATCTTGAATAAAAGAAAATAGGAAAAGGGAAGGAGAACAGAGGGATAAATGGATCCCATAAGAAAATGACAGTAATTCGGGAAGATGAAAGTAAGATCTGAGTGAGAAAATCTTAGGTTTGTTTATAAAGTATAGGGAAATTTATTTATTTTACATGGTGGTAAGGAACATGAAAGTCTTATTTTTCACATTTTGTTTTTATTCAAGGACCATCACTTTTGATTTTCTTATTGAAATATATTAACTGAACATCATAGGGGATACCACAGTAACATTGTTATTTTGTTACGTGGTAGCCTCACATGTGTCTCAGGTTGTCCAAATTTGAATACGAAAGTTTTACTTTATTGATGTTTAAAGGCATATGGCTTTGAGCCTGAGAAAGGCAAAAGAGTGAAGGTTTTGGAGGAAGTAGTGATAATTAAGAGGATCCTCAAAGTAAAAGTCTTTGTGACTTTGTGGTTTTGTGGATCAAGAGTCTCTTTGATTATTAATAATATTTATTGAATAACAAGTACATATATCCTGACATTATAAATATGAACCAGAAAAATGGTATAATATGAACCAGAAAAGGGATGTATCTTAAATGTTTTTAAATCCTACCTATAAAGAGAAATATTTTGTTATATACATGCAAATATATATATTTAGATAACTAAACAGGTGAAATGGAAAGTTTCATGAAATAATATTTGTCCATATTACCTATGATGTAATTTCGTATTTTTCTGTTCTGTTCCACTTATAAAAATGCTGATTTTGACTAATAATATAAATTTAATGGGTTGTGGCCCGTGTAGTTTTAGCAAAACCGATGTTGACTTCTGCTGTAATTTAGTTTTCACGAAACTTTTTTTAATCCAGCACTTGCTGGGTGCTGGTGATAGAAAGATAAATAAGATGGTGCTGGGGATGCAAAGATGAAGAAGACGTAGTCCAGGCCTTAAGGAGCTCTCCACTGGTGTGGAGAGAGAAATCAAGGGGAAACTTCAGTACAGTGCTTAACTGCTGTGACAGAGGCATGCACAGGTTAAGATGGAAGGGAACGCATCGTTTCCTGGCAGGAAGGTGAAAATTTCTTCTAGGTTCGCATATGATCTGATAATTCCTCTGGTTACAGGCTTCACTTAATGTGAAATTTAGTTCTATTTTTTCCCCTGTGAATTCCGAAATGAATACTATCAAATTTACTTGAAAATAAGAGCTTTCGTAATTTTTGGCATACAGGTCAAGTTTCTAAAAGTAAAGGTTAATTTTATAGATAATCTTTAAAAAATGTAAATATCACAAATGAATAATATTTTCCTAAATGTGTCATGAAGACTAGCTTTAATGCCATTATTTGTGAAGTGTTATTTCTTTTCTGACTTTTTTTTCCCTCTGAAGCTTACATTGTGACTTATTAAGATAAAGTCAAGATAAAAGTGTTACATAAATATAAACATATATGTCTTATAATTACCTTTGACCATTGGCCGTTTGCCCAGCCGGTGAAAGTTAAGCTACAACGCAAACCATGAACTTTTAAATAATGAAATAAAAGATAGATGCTTAATTATCTAACACTTAACAATTATATTGTCCTTTATTGAAATTTGGAAATACTCTATATGTTGACGTTTTATCTTGTGGCTAATTCATTCACAATGACAGTGAATTTAAAAATTTGGAGTTTGTGTTTTATCCAGAAAAACTTACAGCATGGCATTTCTATAGAACTTAGTTTCTGTGGGTTACAAAATTGTTACCAGTTTTCCCTGTAAGTGATAGGCTCCTACATCAGGTTGAGGAAGCTGATGTCTGAGTGGATGTGATGGTTGCCTTAGAATGATTTTGCCGTTAGCAGTGAAAAATGTTTTCCTTATAGTTCTTGTGCAGCAGGCCGTGGAGTAGAGCACATTTTTATAATAAAGGTGATGAATTTAATCGCAAACTGGCAGCCAAATGGAAATTGCAGACCTTGATACTGGGAGAAAATTGCCTATAAAGCAACTCTTGAGAGAACAGGCTTTAAATTTATCCACCCATTTCGACATTGAGGAGAACATAGGAATCACAGGATATTTTGCTTGGCCTGCTTAGTTCAGATGAATGACACTTGTGTGTTCTATTTAAGAACTAAAGGTAGTTGGTTTAAAGTTGTGCGTGGTTTGTACCTAAAGTCTTTAGCACATATCTTTTTATATTTTATTAAATATCTGAAATATTGCCACCTTTTTATATTTCATACATGATATGCCTAATGAATTGAAATTTGTTTACTACATTTATGGTCGTGTAATTCATGTTTCTGCCATTTATATGATCATCCTAAAGGATGCAGAATACTTTGGGTTTACAAGTAATATTCAATTGATAGAATGTCTGTCATATAAAGCATCAGTCTTTACTGTTTTTGTTTTTTTTTTTCTTTTTCAGATTGGCACCTGGGCTAACAACTGTTGCCAATCTTCTTTTTTTTTTTTCCTGCTTTTTCTCCCCAAATCCCCCCAGTACATAGTTGTATATTTTAGTTGTGGGTCCTTCTAGTTGTGGCATGTGGGACGCTGCCTCAGCGTGGCCCGACGAGCGATGCCATGTCCGTGCCCAGGATCTGAACTGGCGAAAGCCTCGGTCTCTGAAGTGGAGCACGTGAACTTCACCACTCAGCCCCGGGGCCGGCCCTAGTCTTTACTGTTTTATATTTCAACAGTTTATATTACAAAATTTAAACACAGAATGGTAGAATTTCTCTTAGGGGAAATCTGAACTTTGTCACTTTTTAGTCTAAGTGACTAATGCTTGTCATTTCTTAGGAATAACCTAACCTTTGATCCAACATACAGTATTTAGGGTGTTTAACCCTGAATCTTGGGATAATGTAGCATGTATTTTGAGGTGCACTTTCCCCCATGATTCACATATTTGTTAACAGATATCTGTGTCCAAATTCAAAGAATTGTTTATTACTGTTGGAAAGTGAGACCTATCCAAGGACGCAAAATGTTTAAAATGTAAAAATGCTAATGTAAAATATAAAAATAATGTTTCTTAGTATACTTATTGAAACCACTGGCTTCTAAAGGGCAATAAGGATTACGTCTAGGAGGTTATTAGAATTTGCTTGGATATACAACTCTGATCTGATGGATTATATTTTCTGGGCAGCATGGTGCATTATGTAATAAAAGTATAACTGTGATGAGTCTGTGTTCTCTTTAAGTATAGAATTATAGAAGTGTTTAGTTTTAAAGTAAATGTGGGAATTTAATATTTGATGGTTGAGAAAGCAAGAATAGAAAGAAGAAAAAAGTTTTACAGATTCTCTGTATATAGAAAACAGTTTATTGAGGTTGTGCACATGAGTTTGAAGGAATGAAGACCAAGAAAAAGTAGTATACTTTTTCTTGTTAAAATAAGTACCAGTAATTGTATCTTTGTCATTGAAAGTAGTTTCATTTAAATTACTTTAAGTGCTAGCTTGATTGTAATACATCCTTATGAGAAGTAAGCATCCATGTAATGTTGAAGATAAATTAGAATGTTTAGCCATCTCTGAAATTTGCAAAGTTTAAAATAAATAAACTTCTCCATTCCCTTAGCAGTGATATAGATGCTTGGCTATTTGGTTTATTTGGCTTAAGTAAGCTGTGGCAAGTTTAGAATTCAGAGATAGAGCTTAAATATAAATATTCTTTATAAGAGAAATAAAGTATAATTATTTTAACTCTAATTCTCCTGATCCAATAAATCAGTATGTGGAAAGCTTCATTTTCAATTTCAGAATAAAACTAAAATTTTGTGCATTTTAACATATGAGGCTGAAATAAGGTATATGAAATGTATATAAATTGTATACATGTTTATAAGTATATTAATATATAGTAAATGTTATATAATATATGGTATATGTAGTATAATATAATAATATAATTTATATAATAAATGTGTGTGTATATATATATAGTTTATATATTTATAATTTTAATAAGTATTTTATGTTTACATGTGTGTATATATAGTACTTTGTTAAAACTTTACTACTTTTGAGGGCTGGCCCCGTGCCTGAGTGGTTAAGTTCGTGCACTCGCCTTTGGCCCCGGGTTTCACTGGTTCAGATGCTGGGCGTGGACATGGCACTGCTCATCAAGCCAGGCTGAGGCGGCATCCCACACAGCACAACCAGAAGGAAGTACAGTTACAGTATATAACTATGTACTCCGGGGCTTTGGGGAGAAGAAGAAGAAGAAAAAAAAAGATTTGGCAAAAGATGTTAGCTCAGGTGCCAATCTTTAAAAAAAAAAAGCAAAAACAAAAACTTTACTACTTTTCTGTAGCAGGGTGAGTATAATTAGTTGTCTATAAGCTGATACTAAATTAACTTCCCATAGATACTGGTGTGGTTTACTTTTTAAAAAGTGATTTTTTTAGTGAAATGCTTAAATTCATATCCACATCTACTACTGTGATAAAGGTAGCCACAGTTCAAGACTGTTTATGCAACAATCTGAAACACCTGAAGCATCTAAAATTCTGAGTTTTCCTGAAAGAATTTTAGAATTCTGTGTTTGAACAGGCACATCGCTGACTTAGCTCATGATTACAGGATTGTCAAGTGGAGTGAAGCAAGGGGAGTGTTCATGTTAATATTGCAGTTTGAAGGTGACAGTGTAAGACGTGATCCTTTTCTATTGTTTTGTTTTTGTTTAGATAACTGTTTTAAGGCACTGAGTTGTAGTTATGCAAATATACATTAAGGCAGAATGTCTCCTCAACTTTCCTTCCCCCAAATTATTCATTTGAGGTTAAAATAATCTTAAATTCTGGAAAAGTGGTTAAACCAAAACAAGTCAGATTATGGGGCAAAAAGCTCTTACCTTTTTTGAAGAGTGTTTTGGGGGAAAACATTTGACCCAAGTATTTAAGGGTCATTTTTAGTAAGCTGAATATACTGTGGAGTTTGTATTTGAGTAGTTTGTAAGGTTTTCTGGATTACTTGGTTGAATATTTGAGGAGGAGCCTAGTAAAAGCAAGTTGGAAAAGTTAACGCTGTCTTTGTTACCTTCTACTTCCACTTTGCCATTTATGATGAATTTACATGTGAGAAGTCATTTGCAAATAGTATTTGGTAGGTGCCTTTTCTAAGTATCTTTTATGCCTATAGATTCTGGGAAAAGAACAGTTAGAGATTTTAGATAATGGATATTTATTAGATTAGCAGATGCTATCTTTAAGACCTGTCACATTACAGCATTTCCAGAATATATAATTTTACATCACATTCATCATTGATAATGATGATGATATGGACCTACTGATATATATGTATCAGGCACTTTATATATATGTTCATTATCTCATTTAATCTTTACAGCAATCCTGTGAGCTGGAAATAACTCCATTTTATAGATGAAGAAATAAAGGCAGGGGCCAGCCCAGTGGCATAGTGGTTAAGTTTGCACGCTTGCTTTGGTGGCCCACGGTTAGCAGGTTCAGATCCCGGGCATGGACCTACACACCACTCATCAAGCCATGCTGTGGTAGCATCCCACATATAAAATAGAGGAAGCCTGGCGCAGATGTTAGCTCAGGGCCAATCTTCCTCACCAAAAGAAAAAAAAAAAAGAAAGAAAAAAGAAAAGAAAAGAAAAAAAGACATGGAGGCAGACTGAAACATTACAATACTTCATTTCAAAAATTGCACTTTCACCAGTTTGTTTCTCTATTCTTCATCATAGATTATTATCTACAAGCATGCAGTCGACTGTTTTGTAAATTTTTTAAAAAGTAAAGTATTGTAAACTGTGAACTGATAGTTTAAGTTAGTTCTGGACAAAGACCTGAAGAGTCAGAGTTTTTCTCTTCTCTTCAGTTGTTCTCCTTTATATGCACATTACATTAAATTATCTTTCGCTATTGTAACTATAGCTCTAAGGAAGATTGTGGTCTGTTAACTGTGTAAATAGCTTGTTTGAATTGACAGTGTCCTTCTTTTCATCAGAGAAAAGGAAGCACAACATACTCAGAATGCAGGAAGTGTATTGTTTCTTTCAAAGCTTGTTTCATTTAATACTGACCTGAAATGGGTTCACTTTTTGTTAAGTCTTCATATTCTGATGTGTCTCTTACTGAAGGTTACTACTAATACCCCCAGGCACATCTGAATTGGCCTGATTTTGAGAGATTTTTGTGACCTTTTCCACTTGCTTTCTTTAAAAAAAAAAGTGTGTACTGGGGAGTTCTAATGTACATCTTACCCTTCTGTTGCCTATAAATTGTGTGACTGAAGATGGTAGATCTTGCTGTACTTAGTTTTCCTAGGAGTGTTTGGTTTTAAACCACTGTTAGAGATTCATCTCTAATGACTGGATTTCACTCACTTTCCAGTGTGGTGGGCGTGGTGGAGTGCTTTTTGAAATAAGATTGTTTTTAGACTTTGGTTTATGTCAGTGATTTTCCACCTGACCCCACCAGCACAGGCTTGGTGAGGACAGAACTTTGTTCTTAGAAATTCTATTATGAACTTTCCACTGGGAAAAATCCGTATTGGTTTCAAGGAACAAATACCTGATTTGAATGATAACTTGCATGTTTTTAAACCGTAGCATGACTACTCTAGAATACACAACTGTTCATTGACCTCTGTCTTTGAGAAGTTTTTGAGTAAATGAAGACAAGTACCTTGAGCAAGGAAAACAGAACCACTTGCGGATAATCATAGGCATTACTAAAAATATCAGTACAGTACAGAGGTGGGGTTAGGATTCAGAAAACTAAGGTTTGGAAAAAATCCTTGAGGGGGACAGAAAGATATATTTTAGGGTCTTTTCGTGTACCAGATCCATCAATATAATTATGTATCATCAGGGTGATAACTATACATCCGTGTTTTTTTCCACTTTTATTTTCCTTTCCTTCATAATTAAAGTGTGGGTTTACATGTCTAGAATCCTGTTTTCCCTACCTTGACCTTTCCTACTGTAGAACTAAATGAAACCGTAGAACTCTGGCTTACTCTTTGAAAATTGCTTTGTCTAGTGTTGAGGTCCAGGTGCTTATATCCCAGGACACTCAGCCTCATCTGTCACTCACTTCTAACCCTCTAATCTATTTGCATAGAAACCAGTTCTTACTACCAGAAGAATTGTGATGGAAGGGACTGTGTTGCTTACCAGCGTGTTCCCAGCACGTAGCACAGTGCTTGATGCCATAGAAGGATAGGACATAGTCAGTCAATATAGTGGCTTCTTGAGTACCTGTTAGGTACCAGACACTCTACAAATATTTGTTATTCAAGGGAAAGAGGTTTTTCTATGAAACTCATAAATTTATGTCTAGAGTTATCTCAGATGCCCTTATAGATGAGAGTAAACATATACCATGAAAAGCTTAAATGATTTGCTGAAGGATGTGTTGCTAGTCCCTGGCAGAGCTTAAATGAGACTCTCTCATCTGACATTCATTCTAGTTTTAATTTGGATTATACTATTCTTCCTTTCCTTTATTGTTACTGTGTATATATATCTCTACTTTTCCCTCTTTGTATCCATATCTCCAATTCCTACCCTCTTCCCCATCTTTTTCCTTTTCTCTATCTGCCTCTTACTGTCTGGCATCAGTGCTTTTCCCACTATCAAGACCACTTACTTTGACAGCAACCAAATTTAATTTTGGGAGATGGAGCAATCATGTTGGACAGGCAGTGTGGTGTGAGTAAAAGAATACAGCTTTTGGAGTCATGCCTAGGCTTCGATCCTTACTTTTTCACTTAGAAGAAATGTGATCTTTGGTAAAAGTACTTAATCCCCAAATCTTGGTTTCCTAACTATAAAATGGAGATGAGAATAGTACTTATTTGTAAGGAAATCCATTTAACCAGATCATAATACTAAAGTGCTGACCTCCAGGGCAGACTTCGAATAGAGACTCATTGCTTGGAAAGAAGTTAGACTTAATTACTCTAAATTCTGAGTTTAAGAGATACTCCTCCTCCTCCTCACTAATTGTCTGCTACCATCACCACCATCAGTCAACTCTGTTTCATTCCCAGTAACACCATGCTGTGGCATTTCCATCAGCCCTGGGAAAGGTCTGGATAACAGGGGAAATAGAGACAGAGTAACAGCCAGATAAGTTGTTCATAAAGGGGAATTCATTTTAAACTGTGTCTTCTAGAGGTGCCTCTTTGTATGGTATCTGATAGGCTTGCTTTCCCTGGGGTCTTTGTCAAATGTGTCTTCTCTTGGAAGCCAAATCTCAAGCAGGAATGTGAAGTCCAGAGGAAGCAGGAGTTCTTTTTGAATCTTGAGTTTTGGTTTCCTGTCTGAAGACTCAAATTTCCCTGAATAATTACTTCTAAGAATATCTGTCTCCAAACTGTATAGACCACATAACCACTAAATGCAACATAATACTTTTAATATTTACATAACTTCCTTAGATTGTTGTAGGGTGATAGTGAGGAGTAGAAATTGCATAAAAGTTAGAATTACTGTTACTTTTATGTTGAGAGGTGCTTCTTTGAGGCTGTACCTAGGTGCTTTGCTTCAAATATTGTTTTTGCTCATGTAGTTTCTGATAGAGCAGGGACCATGTCTGTTTTTGCATACAACTATATCCCTAGGGCCTTGAGCAGTGCCTACTTCATAGTGGGAATACAATACATATTTGTTAAATGCATGTATGACAAACCATTATATTGTACCGTGGATTATTAAGATGGTTTAAAAAAAAAAACCTTAGATTATACTTTATTCAGGCCAATACATTTTATAAGCAGTTGTACTTTTAGGAGATAAAAACCTTTTATTTTATTCTTAAAAGTTTTACTAAGTATGCTTTCAATAGAGTTGATTAAAACTGTGCGGACTGCAATATAGAGGTTACGAAAAGCTCAGGAGGAATGAATCATTAAAACCTCTGGTAGCAATCCTGGTAGGGGCAGACTTTTCCTATGGATTAGGTTTTTTCTTTTTAAGCTGAGACCAATCATATTTCAGTGTTTGTGCATTTTATCTTCTCAAGATTTGAAGTAAACTAGAGAATTTTAATATTGATGTAATGAACATGTTATTAACCAAGTGTTTTTAGATTCTCACAGATTCAGGATAAAGAGAGCAGGCCCTTTTGAGAAGAGGAATGCATTTCTGTTAAAGGGAAGAGAAATAAGTTTCAAGCAAATAACCTATTGATTCTTGAGTGAAATTTCACGAAAGTTTTGTAGCTTTCCATGTGTTTTTTGCTAATAGTCCTAATAAGATTTGTTCAAACAGCGTTTTTTCCAAGGGTCTAGATGTTGAGAATATAGCAAAAGAAAAAAACAAAGCTATCTGCCCTCCTGGAGTTTACATTCTGATGTAGGAGATAGGCAATAAGCAGAAAATACATTCTGAAGTATATTAGGCAATATGAGTTATGGGAATACATTGAATAGGATAAAGGGGATTGGAGTGTTCTGGATGGATTGGAGCAAGTTGCAGTTTTAAATAGGGATATCTGGATGAGCCTCCTGGAGAAAGTCACTTTGGAGCAGAGCTTTGAAGGAGATAATGGACTGAGCTGTACTGCTCTCTGGGGAATAGCTTTCCAAGGAGAGGGAAGAGTCAGTGCACACCTACCTGCAAGGCCAGGACGAGCAGTTCCTGTGTGGCTGTGGCTGTAGTTGTGAATGAGGGCTGGGGGCGTGGATTGGTTAGGAGAGTAGGTCAGAAAGGTAAGAAGGGGAGGTGAAGGGGGAGCCTCTGTGGATGTTGTGGGCCCTTGTAGGTCTTGGTGAGGATGTGGGCTTTTACACTGAGATGGGAAATCATTAGAGGAGTGGTTGTTAAATGTGGTCTGGGCACACTTTTAGGGAGCCTTTGAGATCAAACTATTTTCATGATAATAAGATGTTATTTGACTTTCATTCTCTCATGATTGTACAGTGGAGTGTTCCAGAGGCTATGTGCTGTGTAATATTGCAACAGATTGAATTCAGGAGAAGATATTAAAATCATGTTGTCTTTATTAAGAAGGACATTTAAAAGATTTGCAAAAAATATTAAACACTGCTTTTCACTATTTTGTTGAAAAATGTTATTTTTCATAAAATGTTTTCTGTTAATATGTAATGGTATTTACTATTTTTTTAAAGTGAGTCAAAAGTAACCACTTTTCAGTTTTGATTTCTGGTACAGTAAATATTAATAGATAAAACTTTCACAAACACAAGCTCTTTCAGGTTCCTTGTAGTAAATTGTTAAGTGTGGACTCCTGAGGCCAAAAAGTTTGAGAACAGCTCCATTAGAGGCTTTTGAGCAGAGGAATGACATATCACTGATTTTAATAGACTAACTCTGGAAGATAGAGCCTAGACTGACAGGGGCAGTGGTGGAAGCAAGGGACCAGTTAAGTTATTTGAGTAGTTTTGGTGAGAAATGATTGTGGCTAGAACTAGGGTGGTGGGGGTTGAGGTGGTGAGAAGCAGTATTTTGGATATGTTTTAAAAGGTGAGTATACTGTATTTGCTGATGGATTGGCTATCATGTGTGAGAGAAATGGACTTGCGATTTTCTGAGCAGCAGGAACAAGTTTGGGGGACAGATAAGGAGTTTGGTTTTGAATGTGTCAAGGTGACATGTTTAGAAGGCAGTTGGATACAGGCGTTTGGAGTTGAGGGAGGAGGGTTTGTCTGGAGTGTACTCGACCAGGGTTTTTGTTGGATTGTTTTGGTAGTATTTTTATATGATAGCATTTATCTTCCATTCCAATAAATTAAACTTTTACGATCTCAAAAAGAAGACTGTATTCTCCATTTAAAAAACTCATATTAAAATTGCTTCCCAAGAATATTGTTATATGATAATAGAATGTACACTTTTGAGGGCAATAAAAATGTAGTTCTGCCAGTAGCATGCAGAACACTACTTAGATTTTCTAAATCTAATTCTTTGTACAGTAAATCGATTTTGGTTTAATTACAGGGAATCCTATTGTTTACCATATTAAAATAATGTTTTTAGTACCAATTACATTGACATCTGAGGGTAGTGTGTATGTTGCTTTTGTTACAAAAATGGAAGTTTTGTTTTCTAATTCAATCTTGATGCTTGCTATAAAGGACCTTTTGGTATAAGGTGTATAGTAGATTGTTTATTATGGCTTAAAAAAATCTCCTTAGCTTTTACATAGTTTGAGTGATTTGACTTGTATATGGGCTGCGGTAACACTCATGAATGTCATTTGACGTTCATTTGCTTTATGGAGTTACGGTGATGCTCTGGTAAACATGTGGTGCATGACTGCAGATCTTCAATTTTTCCTTCATTGAACATAGGTGGGATTTGAAATACAATTGAAACGAATAATTAAAAATCAAAGAAATAGGGGCCAGCCTGGTGGCATAGTGGTTAAGTTCGAGTGCTTCGCTTCAGCCGCCCAGGGTTCACAGGTTCAGACCCTGGGTGCAGACCTCATCAAGCCATGCCTTGGCAGTGTCCCACATACAAAATAGAGGAAGATTAGTATAGATGTTTAGCTCAGTGACAATCTTCCTCAAGCAAAAAGAGGAAGATTGGCAACAGATATTCTCTCAGGGCCAATCTTCCTCACACACACACAAAAAAATGTTACCTAGGAAAAGCAACCCGCCTGGCCTGCCTACACAGACATAATTCCTTCAAAATTTGGGGGAGTTCTGTTTCATTTTCACTGTGATTTACTAAATTCCTTTCTAACCCCTAAGGATTTTGAGCTTGAAGAGGATAAAGTACAGAGGGACAGACCCCTCCTCACCTCTCTGAATTCAGATATGTAGAGCCTGGTTATATGAGGATTTGATGCTTTACAAGGATATCATGTAAAGTAAATCCTGGTGCCCAGGAGATTAAGATATTTTGGAATGTGTAATTCCAACAGGAGTAGGATTGACTGTCTGTGGTTCAATGGGTCACTGAGTTTATATATCCCTTTCCTGTGGGATATTGATACAGAGGGAGTGCAAAATGAGATTCTCTTTGAAGAAAGAGGAATGTGCACAGACTCTTAGTTGATAGAATTTTAGAGCAAGAAGAAACCATAAATGTGATCTGGTCTAACCTTATTGTGCAGAGGAGGAAACTGAGACCCAGATGGTTAATTTCAAAGCCACACAGGAAAATCTTGCAGACAATCAGGAGTAAAATCCAAGTTGTGTAAACTCAAGACCAGTGCTTTTTCCCTGCTACATGCAGTTATTAGAAACATTTGCTTTCTGCAGAAAGATCATTGTTTATGGATTGTAGCCTTTCTCCATGTTCTTAAGGCAGATTTAAAGTACATGTGTGTTTTAAGCAGTATCTGTTAAAGAAAATTAAAGAGATTATTTTGAATTATTTTGATTATTTTTAATTAAAGAGGTTATTTTGAGATCCTCCATTTTATTGGTAAACAGGCATTTTCTTTTTCTTTTTGCTATGACTAGAAAAGTAAGATGTTTGTATGACTTTCATTCTCTCCCACAACTGTCCTCCCCCCCATTAGAATAAATAATTCTGAAGGCCAAAGCAAAAACTTTTAATTTTTTATTTTGAAATAAATTTAGATGTAAAAAGTAGAAAAAATAGTGCACAGGTTAATGTTAACAAGTTGTATAACCACAGTACAATTATGAAACCAAGAAATTAACTTTGATACAATATTATTAACTGATTTGCAGATCTTATTCAAATTCCACCAGTTTTCCTGCTCATGTTCTTTTTCTGGTCCAAGAGCCAATCCAAGATTTCGTGTTGCATTTAGTGGTATGTCTCTTTAGTTTCCTTCAATCTGTGACAATGTCACATTCTTTCATGATACTTCTGTTGACACTTTTGAAGATTATTGGTCAGTTATTTTGTAGAATATTCTTTAATTTGGGTTTGTCTGATGTTTTCTCATGATTAGATTGAGGCTATGCATTTTAGGTAAGAAAACCACAGAAGGACTGTTGGGCCCTTCTCAGTACATCATATGAGGAGTATATGTTGTCTTATTCATGATATCAACTGGTCACCTGGTTAAGGTCGTGTCTGCTAGGTTTCTCCACTGTACAGTTACTCTTTTCTTTATGACTAATAAATGTCTTGTGGGGAGATACTGAAACTGTACAGATTGTGTTGTTTCCCATCATACTTCTGTTCACTAATTTTATTTTATTTTTTTTTAAAGATTTTATTTTTTCCTTTTTCTCCCCAAAGCCCCCCAGTACATAGTTCTGTATTCTTCGTTGTGGGTCCTTCTAGTTGTGGCATGTGGGACGCTGCCTCAGCGTGGTCTGATGAGCAGTGCCATGTCCGCGCCCGGGACTCGAACCAACGAAACACTGGGCTGCCTGCAGCGGAGCGCGCGAACTTAACCACTTGGCCATGGGGCCAGCCCCTGTTCACTAATTTTAGCATCCATTGAATGGTCCTTGCCTTTGGTGATTTTTTTGTTGGTGATTTTCTATATCCATCTTTTCTTTTATATTTATTAATTGGAATTCTGTAAGGAAGCTCTCTCCCTTCTCTCTCATGTACTTATTTATTCAGTTATTTATATCATTATGGTCTCATGGATTATAATCCATTAGTATCATCATATTATAAGTAAAAACTTCTAAGAAAAGTATTTATTTTTCAAAAGTTAAGGGGCCAGCCCCATGACTGAGTGGTTAAGTTCGCATGCTCTGCTTTGGTGGCCTGGGGCTCACAGGTTTGGATCCTGAGTGCGGACCTATACATTACTCAGCAAGCCATGCTGTGGTGGCTTCCCATATAGAAGAACCAGAACGACCTACAACTAGGATATACAACTGTGTATTGGGGAGCTTTAGGGAGAAAAGAGGAAGATTGGCAACAGATGTTAACTCAGTGCCAACCTTCCTCACCAAAAAAAAAAAAACACCTGAAAAAGTTAATACATTGAAATGATTAAATATTCAAAGACATATAAAGACATATAAGAGTGTATGGTGAAAAATGTCTCTTCCACCACAGTAATCCAGGGTACCCATTTCCATTGCAATGAGTATGTACTCATGCGTCTCTTAGCAACAGGGATGTGTTCTGAGAAATGCGTCGTTAGGTGATTTTGTTGTGTGAACATCATAGAGTGTATTTACACAAACTTAGATGGCGTAGCTGACACATACCTAGGAGGCCTAGTCCAATCAAATAATTGTTTTTTATTCACTTTTAAAAAATGCTTTCCCCTACCATGTTCTGTTTTTTTCCAGTAGCCTGTTTGCCTTCTTTGTATACCAGCAGTACCCATTTATTCATTCCCGACTGTCGCTCTGCTAGGAACCTGTGCCTAGATTTCATCTGCAGAACTGTGTTCTATTAGCATGGAGTGAAAGAGGAGGGCTGCAGAGACTTTTTTTGGTAATCACTAGTAAAACAGTGAACACATTGGACTATGCTTGTTATCTAGCCAGCAATAAACCAAAAGTTGGTTTGTTCCATTTTCTTATTTTCCATTCTCTAATTACCATCTCTTAAAGTGAAGTTTAAGGGCTTTTTATTCCAGGAAGTCCTTTATGAAACTAAGTAAAAGCTGGTTGGACTAGCTGTGACCTTGGACCAATTCTTTAATCTCTGAGCATTCATTTCTTTCTTCTGCTGCTGTTTTTTTCTTTTTTGGTAAGATGGATGTTATGTTCTACTTCAGATTCTGTTTAAGGTCAAGTGATAGTTCCTCTAACGTATTTTAGCATGAGGGAGGTACTCGTATGTTAAAAAAATAATTATATAGGTCGTTGTGGTTTACTTTTAGAGTTGGGGATCAGTGACTTAATTCTTATTATAATTTTATGTAGGAATCTAATATTATTTGTAGCATTTTGACTTAAAGTACTTTCTGCCATCCTAATGAGAATATCTTTATTTTCTAAGTGGTTATTGTAAAAAGTTTCATATAGTAATATGAAACCTAAGTGGTCTCTGTAAATCCATCTCCCAGAGATGACTCTGTTGATAGTTGTTTTTTGACTTCTATATGTCATGCTAAAAATACACATACTTAATATAAATTGGATCATATAATAGGCATTCTTTTCTGTAACCTTTGAAAGAGCCTTTCTAGGAAGGTGTAGCTATTATTAAATACGTTCCATGATACAAAACCGCTGCTGAGAACAAGCATGGAAACAAGATGAACATTTTTATAAGCCTCTACCGTTTCATATTTTTTAAGTGAAATTTATCAGCAGTTTTGCACAATTGTTAATTTTGCCAATTTAGAGGAGGGCTATCATGTTGAACTTAATTTTGCAGTTTTTCTTTTTTGTGCTTGTAGTTGTGAAGTACAAAATACAATTTAACCCAAAAAATAAGGTCCCATCTAGAGAATTACTGATAGCTTGGTTTTTTTTCTTCCCTGTTTCAAAATAGTTGCCTCAAAATTAAGTCAGATTTAATTTATGTTTGTTCGAGTAAGCAAGACATACATTCCACTAAATAGTGTGTATTGTCTAGTAACCTGCTTTTTTATTCATTTGCTTTCTGTACCTTGTGGATGTGGCCTTTTAAAACAAGCACAGTGAAGTTACATTATTCCATGGGTTTTCCTCTGCCGAAAATATCTTTAAAACTTTCCCTGTATTTAGTAAACCCTGAATTAGAGGTTTCTTTTTACAGAAGAGATCGTTGTTGCCCCTAACTAAATAACGGTACGTAACAACCACCTCTCATGTAGTGGCAGTTGTTCTTCAGTTATAAATAGATTCCTAATATTGCTGTTTTAAGATTTAATAAGTTTCATGTAAATAGGGACAGTAATTCGTTAATGAAGATCTAAAATAACTAAAATCTTAACTTTGCTTTTGTGGTAGCATGCCAGTTTGGTGTGTAGCAAGAGATGGATTGCAGACAGTGGGGAAATAAAAGCCCACTTAAACTTTAGTTGAAATGATGAAAGCTGTCATTTTAACTTGGTTTATAAAATTTATACTATGTACATCAAAGCATATACAGTTTTATAAATAGTTGGCTCTTATTTTACTGAATAGATTAATGAAAAATGTTAAATTTAAAAAACGAGGCAGTAGTGGTCCAATGACATTGTAACCTTTTCATTTCTTTCTGTATTTTAGCTCCAGCTGTATTACAATAAGGTAATTTTTTTGATGGATTTAAATGTAAGGCATAAAGAAAAAGCAGATAGACGCCCAAATATGATATATATGCCTATAACATAAGCATAGTTGATTGAACAATTGGAAGTAGCTACCACAACACTGAGTATAAGATGTGTTTTGTCTGAAAATTTTTTCAGTTTTAAAAAGTTGCCTTTTAATTTGGATTGTTACAAATTCCAAAAATAATTGTCATGAATTTTGTTTTATATTTTATTATTTGTATACCATTAATAGTTTTTTGCTTACTACTGAGCTAGGAAATATTTTTCATATTTCATTTTCTAATTTTTTTCTTGGTTTAAGTTTGTTGAAAAAATTTTAAATCATAAAGTATAATAGGGCTGTATTTTATTCTGTAGTCTTCCAACATTGCAGTATTGAATTTATATACAGCCATTATCTATCTGTCTGTCTTAGGAAATGATTACTAATTTCGTAATTTAGATTTCTCAGCCTCTGTTTTTCTATTTCTGATATTTCTTTATGTTGTCCTTAATTCTGATATTCTACTTTTTTTTTTTTGAGGAAGATCAGCCCTGAGCTAGCTACTGCCAATCCTCCCCTTTTTGCTGAGGAAGACTGGCCCTGAGCTAACATCCATGCCCATCTTCCTCTGTTTTATCCTTTGTTTTCTACATGGGACGCCTACCACAGCATGGCTTTTGCCAAGCGGTGCCGTGTCCGCACCCGGGATCCGAACCAGCGAACCCCAGGCCGCTGAGAAGCAGAACGTGCGAACTTACCTGCTGCGCCACTGGGCCAGCCCCCTGATATTCTGCTTTTCCACAGAGTGGTTGATCTGTTAGTTAATCCAATAATTCAGATTTTAAAAGAAGGTTCAAAATTTTAAGGTGGCAGAGGGTGGGATGCACATACAATAATTCAGATATTATAAAAGTGTAGTGGTGATCGGAAAGCCAAAGGCAGAAATGAACTGAGGCTTATGAAATGTAGGAATGATTTTAAAACAAAGATGTTTAGTTAACTCCATAGTTAGGTAAATTAAGGGGAAGGGAAAAAGGTTAAGGCAGATGATGTAATATTGACAGGTCATGTAAAACAGAACTGTGCAGGGACTATTTTCCCTTTTCTCTTAGGAGCAGAATTTACCGACTGATAATTGAGCTTTAGTTTCGAAAAAGAAAAAATCAAGGTAATTAAAGCAGAGAAATGTGAGGAGACTGTAAGTAGTATAGCTGAAACAGATTTTCAGGCTTAAACCGAAATAGTTTTCAGGATATTGAAATTTGAAAAAAATGTGATCCCTGAATACAGTTCAAGAAAACATGGAAAATGAGAGGAACTTGAATGCTAGAAAGATAAATACTCCCAAAAGCCGAAAACTTTATATTCTAAGCTTGATGGCACATTTGTAGATTCCAAACCAGATTATTTTCTGTTTAAACTGTTGGATCCAGAGGTTGATTTGGGGGTCCTAGTGTAGCTTGAGATTTCATCAGATAGTTGATAAGGTGTGCCCGTTTTGGTATCTGGGCTGGAGAAATGTGTGCACTGTGAAATTATAGTTAGTTGAATCCTTGATTCATATAATAGTCATCCCTGAAGAATGCCAACTGATGGATTAACATCAGTCTAAAGGGATATGTCTAGTAGAAAACAACCAGGAAAAAATTTAAATCGTCCGCTGATGTCTAATCAAACAGTTGTGGAAGCATGGAAAGCTGGAGGCTTTGCTTAGCACCACCACCATGTCAGCAGTGTAAGGTGCTCACCAAAGAAGTCAAGGTATTCTTAAACACACTGTGGAAGTGGAGTCTTTGGGACGGGAGGTAGGCAGCCTCCATCTGCATGCTCCTCAGTTGTCAGAGAAGGATGTGTACAGTGCAGGAGTTTCCATTTTAAAAGGGACAGAGACAATTGGAGTATGTCTCGATAACCATGTCATTATATAGCTTAGAGAAGAGGACATTTACATATTATGGAACTTTTCAGGTATTTGTAGGGCTCTCATATGAGAGAGACATTTGACGTATTTTATGAGCTTTGGAGTGGTGAGTGGGAGAAATTTTAGGAAAGATTTTGGTTCAGTAAAATTTGTAACATTTAAGAACTTCAGAGATGTCTATAACAAATTGTATTGATGATGTGAGGGATATTTTTGGGTATTTAGTGGGAATTTTTATGCTAGGTGATTAAACAGATGGTTCTGAACTTACAGTTTTCTTGACCGCTGCTTCAGGTTGGTGAAGGTAGTGTGGAGATGAGGGGACATTTGAGCAAGCTTTATCGTGTAATGTTTGATACAATAAAAGAATATATAGAACATACTAGTTATGAAGCATTCCAGAGTTTCATAAATGAACACCTCTGAACCCACCACTCTGGAAGGAACTAGAGCATTACCCATACCCATACCCATGACATGTTTCTATACTATTTTGGCTATGATTATATCAGTTTGATAGGATAGCATTAACAAAAGCTCTGATTGTCAGGGCTTATGGAATGAAAAGCTTTGGAGACAAAACTTTTTAAAACGTGGTTATAAGGGAAAATAATAAATGGGATCCTACATACTAAGATTGTTAACCAGTGGATTCAGTTGAGTCATTAAATAAGCAACCTCTAATTATTTGAGGTACAGGCACAGAGAGTTTAAGTAAGAGACTTGTGTAAAATCACACAAACAGTTACTGTTACAACTTGAGTGTTGTAAATAACATGCCAAGAAGTGATTTTCTGGCTAGAAAGGTGCTGTTGCTAAAGGTAATACTCAGCTGGTTAGATTCCACAGTGCATAAGATTGTAAATTCCTTGAGTACTAGAACTGTCTTAGTCATCTTTTTATTCCCGTCAGTATTGTCTTGTATATAATTGGTGTTCTATTATTAAATTGAGTGATACATCTTAGAGATAGCAAGAAACATGGTAGAAAGACTTTTTATCTTAAGAAAAGTAGAATTTATAATTATGTTGTTTGTACTTTTGCTTGCCATACTCCTCATTGTTAGAAAACAAAGGCCAGAGTTTCTTTCCTCCTGACTTCTTTCTTGACCTTAGTACCCTGCAGCAGAGTTGATGACTCCTGCTTTTGTGCTACCGTTGTCTCTAATCTATACCTCCTGCTCTTCTTATACCCTAGACATCTATTCGTTTGTATGCCTCCCATGCTAAAATAAGCTCTTTGAGAGCTAGAACCATGACTTGCTTAAGTTTAAGGCCCTAGAACCTGGTTCATTCTTCCTTCATTCTCCAGCCGTCTGCCTAATCTACTGAGTATTAACTGAGGACCCACTGGGTTCTGGGCACTATTTTAAGAGCTGGGGATACAGAGGGTAACAGAATCTTATGGAACTTTCAGTTATTAATCAAAGAATCACACCGATGTTTATAGAAGCACAACGTAAGTGGTAAAAGTATCTTTTCTTCTAATTTCTATAATTCTAATTCTCTAACTCTAACTTGCAATTTCTTCTAATTATTATATCATCTAATTGGATCTATGAAGGTTGTTGGTTTTTGTGTATTTATATATTTTTTAATCTAGTCATGTTATCTGAATTTTCTTATTTCTAATTGATTCTCTTGGTTTTTCTAAGTGGGATAAATTTGTTTACCTGGAAAATCATCTTTTCCCCTTCAGTCTATTGTATTACTATGTTTACTTATAGATTTTTTAATATTGAGCTATTCTTGCATTTATGGTATAAATTCCACATTGTCCTGGTGCATCATTCATTTAGAATGTTTGTATCTATATTTATAAGCAAATTTCACCTATAGTTTCCTTTTATGCTATCGTCAGATTTTTGTATCGGTGTTACTGACTTCATAACAAGAATTAGGCAATTTCTGAAGAAGAAATTTAAATGTAACAAATTAATATTGAAAGTGCTTTTATATGGAGACCTGGACTAAAGGATATATGTATAATTTTAATTAGATTAAATTTTCATAATACCCTTTGGTTAATAACTTGCAATTATGTAAATTATGTGAAGAATCATTTATGTTTAAATTATTACTTGGTCATTGAAAACTTGATTTGAGAATTGCTGTTACATGCTAATTTAAGATAAAGACTAATTTGATACTGGACACCTTTAGGAGAGATTTTCTTATGAAACTTAAAAGTATAAAAAAGAACTTAAAGAATGAAGTGTTGCCCTTATAATGTAATTAAATCCAAGGTACTTTCTTTTGATTTTTTAAAAATTTCATTTGCTATTCAGAGATAAACATTTGGTAAGCTTTGATAAGCAAATTGTTATTTAAGAAAGAAAATTTGTTATAAAATGAATATTGCCATCACTGAAGCAAAAAATGTGCAGTATTTTCAATGGTTGAGACTTTGTAACTGGGTAAGAACACTTTTGATCATGCCTTTTTGTGGTGTTGGATTTTATTTAACTGAAAATGATTTAAATAACTAGTTAAGAAAATAAAAGTGTGCATTCATATTTATAGTTCCTTAATAGCAATAGGTTGAAATTTCATGTTTGGAAGGCATACAAAATACATATTAAAAATAAAAGCATTTTATTTTTAAATACTAATGGATATGAGCCTTTTCCTCAAGGAGGGCATAATCCATAGCATGGAGAGATGGTTACAGAGGCATACAGCTAATTTAGTGATGACAGCCCTTATTAGCATGTTCCAGTGGGCAGGAGCCTATTCCCTAGCACATTGTGGAAGCTTAATAAAGAATTCTTGAAAAGAATTAATCAGTTTTTTTGTACAGGACTTGATTCATTAAAATAGATTTTTCATACTTTTTTTTAAGAAGTATGTTTATACCTGGGATGTCATAATAGTCTTTTTTAAAAGATCATTGGCTTTAGGTATCTCTTTTTTTTTTTTTTCCCTTATATTTCATTCATTAACTCAATGTAGTTTGATCCCTTACCATCTTTTCCTTACTTCTCTGATCACCAATGGCTTAGTGGTGAAATCCAAGGTACCCTCTTTTGCTTTTTACTTTACCATGCTTTTGTGGTATTTGATACTCTTGATCATCCTGTCCTTGAATCTGTCATTTTTTAGCTGCTTTCACACCACTCTTCCCTACTTCTCTCTACCTCCATTTCTTCTGGGTTTGAATCTTCTTTTCCTCACCTCTTAAATGGTGCTTTCTCTAGGATTCATTCAGTCCTTCCTTCTCCCCATACCCTCTCTTCTCCTACAGGTTTAACCCACTAAATTTGTGTATCAAACTCAGACTTCTGCTGAACTTAAAATCTGTGTCTGTTAGACGTCTCTGTTTGGATATTCCAAAGACACCTAAAATATCTAACAAAGTGATCCAGTTTTAGTCTCATTCACATTAGTTCTGAAGTATAAGAGAGTCTTTGATATTAGTTTTGTCTGATAGATGTTCTTATGATAGTTATTTGACAAGCTATCATTTGGAATGACTGGCCTCATTTAGGGATGGAGACATTAGACAAAGTAACAGATCTGTTTCATACTGAATAAGAGCTTGGGCTCTGAAGTTAGTTTTAATAAAATATTATTTGGTTCGTGTAGATGTGATTCTGGTAGAAATTAATTAAGGCTATAGTTCAGTTAAACATAGACTTAATCCAGAGAATGACAGGATAGATCAACAATTCTTTACCTCTGTGAGTTTTAACACTTATCATTGAAATCCTCCCCTACCCTCTTATTTTTTTTCCTGGGCTAGCAAGAATATTTTTTTGTCTAACACATTTAAAATTTTTACTTTTAACAGAAATTAGCAGAGTACGGAAAGACATGTACAATGACACATTAAATGGCAGTACAGAGAAAAGGAGTGCAGAATTGCCTGATGCTGTGGGACCTATTGTTCAGTTACAAGAGAAACTTTATGTGCCTGTAAAAGAATACCCAGATGTAAGTATATTTTGTTGTTTTATTCAATTTCTTTTCTATTTCACATACTTTGGGAAGAGCTGTATCTGGTGGTAAATACTTAAGCATTGTCAGCCACTTTAAAAAAACCTTCTTGTGAGGGACTACAGGTGTGAATGATTTGGCATGAATAATTTTAAATTTCTTTCTAAATATGTTTTCATTTAAAGGCTGCTATATCACTTTTGGAAATGCACATGGTCAAAACTTAGTTTTAGATTTCGGATTGAGGCGAGAATTATGGAAAGAGCTTTGGCCTGAATGTCAGAGAGCACCAAGCATAACTTTCTGCTCATCTTTGGCTTGACCTTCGAGAAGCCTCAGTCTGGGCCAAGTCATCCTTTCAGTAAAATGAGAGCTTGGACTCTGTGACAGCTAAGGTTGCTTTCAGCTCTAAAATTTTTATGATGACCACTGTTTGTAATTTTTTTGTTTTTGTTTTTTTCATCTTAGTCGCTTGCTCAACTGTTCTCTATAAGCACCTTGTTCTAAATAGCTTCCTTGTTTTATACCAGCTAATTTATAAGTAGCTCCAAACTCTTTGCCTTTTGTTACAAAGCCCTACATGATATGGTGCTGTTTGTCTCTCTGACCTCATCTTAAATGATTTCCCTCTTCCTCCGTATACTGTAGTCACATTGGCTCCTAGAACAACTCAAGTCTGTTCCCAGCCTAAGGCCCTTATGTTAACCTGTATAGTGATCTCTACTGGCTGGCTTCTTGTCATTACGATTTTAACATAAATGTCACTTCCAAGAGGCCTCACCTGACAATTTTATCTAAAAGAAATCTGATTACTCATTGTTTCACGTAAGTCTCTTTATTTCTCTGCAGTAGCACTTATTATCTGTTATATTTCTTATTTGTTTTTCTGCGTCTCTTTAGCAGAATATAAGATACTTAAATCAAGAACCTGTTTTTCTTAATCACTGCGATATTCTCACTGTGCATAATGTTGGCGCATAATAGGCATCCAGTACGTGTTGAATAAATAAAGGCAAATTGGTGGCTTTTTGTTCGGTTTCAGAGGACTTTACTGAAAGCACATATAAGGAGGAGTTGATATTCTAAGGTCAAAAAGGTGATGTTTACTCTTAAGATTCATTGATCATATTGACAGCATACTAGTCTGGAAATGGGAAGTAATTGTCTTAAGTTGGATTAATGGGAAAAAGCTTTGATATTTCACAAGTTGCCTTTCCAATAAAATTTTCTTTAAAGCTCTAATACGTTTACTTTTTTTCTAAGTATTTTTGCTTGCAGATATACAAAGCAGTTCTGGATAACATAGGCAAAGAAAAAGTTTGTTGGAAGATAATTGGGTGTGGTACAAAGGATTAAAGGAATAGCTGGAGAATACACCTAAGACAGGAATCAGGGCAGCTCTGAGAACCTCTGCAGTAGGAGTTTGGATCTTCTCTGTTGAGAGCCATGCTGTTAACATAAATTGGTATCAGTGTCTCCCAGACTTTATTTTCAAACTTCAGATTCTTAGGAGAGAGAATGTGTTTTGGCCCAATCTGGCATGACTAGGAATGTGAGGTTAATTTACATAACCTAAACATGACCACTATGGTCCCACTCTGGGTATTGAGATGATTCCTAGAGATGGGAAATTGTGATTTGGGCACCTCTCCCAATTGGAATCTACAAATGTTTGGTCTTTCAGTGTCTCCTAAAGGATATCAGCCTACTCATCTGCTTGTTTAAACTCGAAAGGATAAAGTTTCTGCCGCCAGTCTTCCTCCATTTTGTATGTGGGTCACCACCACAGCATGGCTGCTGATGAGTGGTGTAGTTCTGCACCTGGGAACTGAACCCAGGCCGCTGAAGCAGAGAGCACCAAACTTAATCACTAGGCCATGGAGCTGGCCCCCACACAATTTGTTTTTTTGGTGAGGAAGATTGGCCCTGAGCTAACATCTGTTGCTAGTCTTCCTCTTTTTGCTTGAGGAAAATTGGCCCTGAGCTAACATCTGTGCCACTCTTCCTCCATTTTTTACATGTGGGATGCCACCACAGCATGGCATGATGAGAGGTATGTAGGTCCATGCCCGGGATCCGAACCCACGAACCCCAGGCTGCTGAAGTGGAGCTCATGAAGTTAACCACTATGCCACCAGGCTGGCACCCCCAGACAATTTTTTTAATACCTTGATTTTAAATTTCTCTTAAAAGAATTTAAATTTGGCAAAATTGGGATCTGCACATATGTTTTGAATTTTTCTTCTTTGTGGTTATTAAAACATACCAAATGAGTAGTAACTGTTTTCTGGTGTATGTTAGGAACTTTAGCTCATCTTTTAGAAAAAATTAAATAGTATTAAAATAAAACAAGGGAGTCTGTGTCAGGTTTTGGCAGTATGGGAAAAGATTTGTTTTAGAATTATGACTTAGATATTGGCCACAATGAAACAAATATGCATTCTTACTCTTGCTTTTTTTCACTTAATATATCTTAGAGATCATTGCATATGGGGCTTCTCTCTCACCCCCCCCCCCATTTGTATGTACGTTTGAGTTTGTGAGTGAATTCATCCTATTTGACTTGAAAATGCTTTTATTATTGTTAAAGCTTCAGAGGGACAGTGTAGCATAGTGGTTAAAAGTGTGGACTCAGACCCAGACCCCTGACTGGCTCTTCTACTTGTTTTGTGACTTTGGGCAAATTACTTGTCATTTCTGGTCCTCAGTTTTCTCATCTCTGTAATGGAGATAGATATTCTCTCACAGGGTTATGTGGATTTCTAAGTGAGTTACTACATGTAAAGCATTTAGAAAATGTCTTTATGCTGTGCGCGTGCTACCAGAATGTCAACTCCATAAGGGTGGGGATGTTTTCTGTTTTTATATTCCCACTGCCTGGAATAGTGTCTGATAAATGGTAGAGGCACGATAAATACTTGCTGTAAGAAAGCCTCACTCTTTCAAATATTGGTGGACTTTTTTTTTTAACTTTTGCATTTGCACATAGCAAGTTATTTCTAGAAGTAAGTGTTAATTTGGAGATATTGTTTTGGGCATGGCTGTGTATAGCTCTGGAACTGATAGGAGGAGAAAGTCTGAGATTCAGTAGTTGGGAAATGAGATTGTGCTGTATAATACCCTTCCCAGTGTTTTTGAATCAGTGGCTTAATGATGTGGGAATGAGAAACCTATTGAAAACTTTTACAAAATTCCTATGTATTAATATTTATACTTATTAATAAAGCAGACTTTTATTGCATCCCTATTGTACACCACAAACATCCTGGGGATGGGACTATTAATTCAGCTGGGAAAACTCTTAGACCTAGTCAAGATAATAGTGGGGTTTTGAGCCAGATAGGCTTAGGTTTTGAATCCTGGCTTACTCTCTTACTGGCTGTGTTTGTCAACAACTGCCACAATAATACTCTATATAATAAGCCACCCTAAAACTCAGTGGCTTAAAATAACAAGCATTGATTTCTGTGCTCTTTAGTCTGTACCGTATATTGACGGGTTCTCCTGTTTGGGCTGAGCCAAGGTTGATCTAGGCTGACTGCAGATGTGTTTAGATCTCTATTTAGTTCCTGCTGGGCCCAGCCCAAAGAGGAGCATGCACTTCTCATGGCAGGTCACTGGAGTGCCAGAGCCAAGCCAGATTGCTTAAGCACATGTAAGGCCTCTGCTCTTGTCCCATTCGCTAACATTTGGTTAGCCCAGTGATTGTCAACTGTGGATAATTTTGCCCCGCTGGGACGTTTGGCAATATCTGGGGATATTTTTGGTTGTCAGAACTTGGAGAGGTTACTAATGACATCTAGTGGGTAGATGCCAGATTTGCTACTAAACATCCTACAATGCACAGGACAGCCCCCTACAACAAAGAATTATTCTGCCCACAATGTCAGTAGTGCTGAGGTTGAGAAACTGCATTATCAAGTCACTCTGTCCACAGTGAGAAGGGGACTGGGATAAATATTTGCTGAAAAATGATTGAGCCTATTACATTGGCTTTGAGCATCGTTAATGTCTTAGAATTTGTTTACTTGTGTATAATATTATAAGGTCCCCCTCATAGAATTGTTGGGAGGAATGAAGATGACAAATGTGTGGCATCTGATAGAGCACTCAGTATGGTTCTTGGGATCATGAATAAGGAAAAACATCCTATTCTTGAAGGAGTCTTGTAGGAAAGATATTACATTAAATCATTTAAGACTATTTAAGTTTATCATACATTCATAAAATAACATACATGAATGAAGATTAAAGTTATATCTAGGCCATCAAACTGGTAATTTGGCCAGTTATTAAGGACTTGTTTGGATCCATGGAGATCTTATAAGCAGTGTATGAATGGAGTTAACTCTGATATAAGTAAAAAATGTTATGTTTCAATGAGTCAGTAATAATTCTGTCATTAAATTTGCCTAATTATCAACATTGAGTTGTGATAAGTTGTTTTATAGGATCTGCTAGAGTGCTAGATAAGTTTCAAATATTGGCAAGGTCTAGCAGTTAGGGATATTAGTCATCCTGTGTATACACGAACAGCTTAGGATGTGATATGATGAAATTGTAGTGAGGCTTTTTCCAGAAATTTTATATGAAGGTAACTCTGATTTTCTGATGTTTTTGAAATGGGTTTTAATAGCCTTGAAAGGTATGTCTTGGGTCGAGGCTATCATGATGACGCATATTGTCAAAGGTTTGTAACGTAAATGCCATTTCAAATATTTTTTCCAGCTTGTAGGATCCCAGCCTGGCAACTATAATTAATAAAGTAGATTGATAATGTTATTCACAGTACTCTAAATAATAATCTATGTTAATGGTGGAGCATAAATTTTAACTTCCCATTCAATTGAATTATCTTGGTTTTGCAGATAAAATTTGGCTAGTCATAGCTTCTCAGTTAGTATTAGGTTATGGTAGTTTTCTCCTGTTTCTCAAGATTGTCAACTCTAAATTGGATATTGAGCTGGCGTTTATTTTGGAGGGGTTGTGAGAAGAGAAAGGGATCAGTGCAGTTAGTTACGTTTCCTTAGTCTTTTGTTCCTTTGACTATTGTGGTTTTCTTATTGTGTTGAAGGAATTAATCAAGAGTCCTCAAAAGTCTTGATATGAAACTACTTGTCACCTTTGTTCTTTTGAGAAACAAATGGACATTAAATCCAAATTTAATGATCTGGAAAGTCTAGTTATTCAATGCCTAAATTAAGCCTTGATTTTTGCCTGGATATCATCTTAAATAAGAGTGAATATGTTATATTTTAAAATTAAGATCTATACATCTCTCTTCTTTGACAGTTTATACAGGAAACTGTTAAGGAAGATTGTTGATTTTAAGAAGGATTATATATTTTTATTGAGTGGAGTTAACTTGTGAAGTTTTTCAGATTACATAGCAACCTGTTGGAGTTTTTAATTTAGCGGTATGATTGGACAATACAGAGCATGTCTTTAAGTTTTAGGTGGAGAAACTGTTGTTCAACGACTTAGAACTTTAAACAGATTAATTTAATGAAGGTCAATTTCATGACTTTCGTTGTTTTGCTTTTGGTTTTGAAGTTTCCTTTTTATTTTACTCTGCAAGGGTTTATTGAGGGCCTGCTGTGTATCAGATATTTAATAGGCCTCTTTGTGGTCTGAGACATACTAAATTTCTTAGGGTGTTAATAGAAATTATTACAAAAAGGATTCCAAGACAATCTGAAAACAATAAATTTTGTTTAGCTCAGGTTTTTTCATTTTAACAATTTTTCAAATAATAAGCCTTCTCAGAGTCTGAAATTGCTAATGCTTTCTTTTGTAAGTAATATTTAAAAAGAACTAGTGTTCAGAAGAACAAATTAAAAGCTGTAGTTAGTTTTTAGGGAAGAATTATTGCTTGTAAGCAAATGTTTTCCAGGCTCGGTTGAGATAGAAAGTTTTGTCTGTGATTTATCTTATCCAAAAAGTTTCTTTGGATATGCTTGGTTAAAATTGTTACAAAAGACTTAATGAATCAGTTGGATACCTAATCACAGGTATTTAACCTCCATATCTCTAAGATCCTTATGGAAATAACCAAAGGAGTAGAGTACAAAAACTGGAGAGAGATGTGCTTTTCAGTGCTATTTATATTCCAGAAACATTGAGGTATTTCTGTTAGATGTTAAAGGAAAGCTTGAGGTGTTGATCTGCAGTTGGCCCATCTTGAGAGAGCATTGTTTCCTGGAACCCAGGGAAGCAGTCAATAACAGAATCTTCCTAATCCTAACTAACCCTTTCCCTCCAAAATTGGCAAATGAAATGGGTTGTTGAGTAGTCAAAGGTTATACCACTTGAATTTGAACACCCATCTTAGTGCCTGCTTATAGTAGTAGGTGACTTAAATTTATTTTATGAGTGAATGAACTTATCATTTATGCCTTCTTTTAGTTTGAATTTCAGCAGAAGACTACCATAGTTTGTGATCGAACCTGCCTTAACTTTACTCTAGGGACATCAAATTTGAACTTTTCAATGACTAGCTTTGGAACTAAATTTAGTTCATTATTTCATTGGAAAAGCATATTAAATGTCTTAATAAACCCAGCCCTTTAGAACCAAATAGTTTTTAAATAAGTAGGGACTTCCTGAAATGTAGTTTTGACTATCATAAAAAACTGCTCTTCCCAAGTCCCACAACATGATCGTCAGTAAGCAGCCTACGTTTCATGCACTTGGCCATCTCTCTGTTTCGTATTGGTAGGATAATTTTTTCTTTGTTATTTGGTAAAGAATTGATTGAGCTTAAAAAATATGTCTATGTTTTATTGTTTGGGGTTATAGATTAATGATTGTTTTGATTAGGTTCTTGCCTTTTTATTTGTAAGATAGTATAAAGGTAGTATAAATTTGCATTTTAAGAACAGATTAAGACACAAGAAAAAAAAATTTGAAAAGTAATTAGAAACACAAAGGCTAAAGAGCAGATCTTAGTATAAACCAGAAAACTTTGGGCATCATTCTTTTATTCCATAATGTTGTGTGGCCTGTGCTGGGCAACTGGCAAAGGAATATAAAAAGGCATAATCTTTTTCTCATGGTACTATTACAGCCATAATCCAGTTATACCATAATGAGAGCCTAAACTAAGGCATTGCCAGTTGAAATGAAGAAATGGGAACAGATTAAATAATGAAAATCTTAAGATTTCTTAGTCTGTTACATGTAGAGGCTAAGAGAAGACAGGGCGTTGCTAGTGGTGCTATTCATTGAAAATAGAGAATACAGAAGGAGAAGGTTTTATAATTTAATATTGAGCAGGCACTAAGAGTAAGATGATAAATGTATTATAGTAAAAGAACATAATAACCCAAAGTCACTGTAAGCTGAGTTGTTTGTAACAGTGTAGGAACATTGAATCAGGGTAGTGTTAAAGACAGTTTTCCCTAGGTCAGATATGACTAAAATTTGTGCCAAAAAAAGCAAGTCACTTTAAGAACTGAGTTAATACTTTTGGAACAGTATATGAGGCTGATAATATTTATGCAGCAAAGCTTAAGTCATCAATTTCAAATAGCCTTAGACAGTATTCATAATCTGTGGTCAGAATTACATATTTCGTCTCCTAGAGTTTTCATCAGAGTCTGAGGTGATACTTGTAAGGTCAGTCCTGACTCAAATAACCATATTCTTTGTCTCTTTTTTGAATTTATACATATTTGTCATTGAAATATGCAGATGAAATAATAATTACATAAAGGTTTTCATTCATATAAAAGGTTCAGTTGAGGTAAAAAGATGTATATGATGATTATTAAAACAATGATCCCAATCAGTAAAAGACAGATGAAAATATTGAAAAGGCAAGGTGTGGTTATGTAAACGTAGTATGGTAATGATATGTTTTGGGATGTAGGTGGAGAAGAAATTATACAAACACCATTGGACTCATTGTGAAAGTAAACTTGGATGTGATGAGAGTTTTTATTCAACTGTTGTACTAAACATTTGGAATGATTGACAAGAATGAGAAAACTAAACATGAGTTTCTGATGTGATCAGGGTATATGTTTAAGGTCTTTAAGTGATAGTGGTAATCACCTTCCAGTGTTGTGAGGATTAAGTGACGTAATGTGAGTAAAGTGCCAAGGGTAGAAACGGTCGTGTTCTGGAACACTCATTGTAAGACATACTTTAGTGTACTCAGCACCTAAGAAATGTTGAATGACATAGACTTTGCACTCAATTGATACTTCCATATTGAAATGAAAAGTGGAAATAATATTTGTTTTGTTTCTATGACATCATTGACTCTGTCATTTGGAATTTGTCCTGAGATCAGTCAGTCAGGCTTACCATGTGGGGTATTTCTGAAATGTATAAATACGGGTTCCTGTGCTGCATATTAACTTACTTAGTGATTGAATTTTTTCATTGAGAAAGAAAAATTACTAATGATTTCTGCAAAGACTTAAATTCTGTTATCCAACAATCTGAATAAATATTAGTTTCTTCTGTTTGCTGTATAATTGTGTAAGGCACTGTGGATTGAAAAAAAAAAGACTGGGACCAGCCCAGGGGCATATTGGCTAAGTTCGTGTGCTCTGCTTTGGTGGCCTGGGGTTGGCGGGTTCGGATCCTGGGTGCAGACTTACATACCGCTCATCTAGCCACACTCTGGCAGTGTCCCACATACAGAAAAAATGGAGGAAGATTGGCACAGATGTTAGCTTAGGGACAATCTTCCTCAAACAAGAAGAGGAAGATAGGCAACAGATGTTAGCTCAGGGTAACTCTTCTCCAGAAAAAGAAGACCAGGTGCTGGTTCCTGACTTGAAGGAATGACCTGCATGAGACAGGCAGCTCATTGCATACTGTGTGATAAGGGCATGAGAGGTGGGTACAGAGCGCTGTGAGATCTTCACTTTGGTGGAGAAAACTGCTATCTCTGGGAATCAAAGAACACACATGGAAATCACAGAAGGAATGCTTGACCTCTGTATTGTGTGATGAGGAAGATTTGACATGTTTGGTGGAGAATGAGAAAGGAACGTGTTAAAGGGAAGAAAAATTAAAAGCACCTCTAAAAGTAACTTTTAGAGAACGATGAATTGCTTATGTGTCTGAACAGAAGGGTAATAGCAAAAATAAGGGTTTGAGAAATAGCTTGAGATCTTTTAAAGGGCCTTGTGTATTAGAGTTTGGACCTTATACTGTCAAAAATATTGTCCTCTTCTTGTGTCATAAAACCCTTACTGGCTTTCATTGCCTTCATATTTTTAATTGATTAAATGATTTTTTGTTTTTCTAAGCATTTGTTATTTACCTTTTAGAAGGATAACCATCTATGTTATTTACCTGAGTTGTTTTTTTTTTGACTAGGTTGGCCTTGAGCAAATGTCTGTTGCCAATCTTCCTCTTGTTTAAAATTTTTTTCCTTTCTCTCCAAAGCCCCAGTGCATAGTTGTATATCCGGGTTGTAGGTCATCCTTTTCCTCTAAGTGGAAGGCTGCACCGCCATGGCCTGACGAGTGGTGTGTAGGTCCGCGCCCAGGATCCAAACCGGTGAATCCCAGGGCTGCTGAAGCAGAGTGCATGAACTTAACCACTTGGCTGTGGGGCCGGCCCCCTACCTGAGTTTGTTTTGAATGGTTTCAGCCTCTTGCTCAATATGTCTGTACTCAGAGAGTGAAGATTTGTTGTAATTTAGGATATCCAAATTCATATGCCACAGATTTCATATTTTGGTTATTATTGGTTACTGTTTTTCCCCTTTACAACTTCTGGTTTAAATGTTTCCTCTTACATAGCTTTGTGCCACCAACAGAAGATGTGTACAAAGGCCTCATATATGAAAGGTTTTGCAAAATGAATCCTATATAATTATTATGTAGCATAGGGAGACATATTAGGCTGCTTATCTAGAATTAATATGAAGATAGAAAAGAGATAAGGCATTTATGTCCCCTAAAAGCACAAGACATTTTGATATATTTAATTCTGGTATTTTTAATTAAAAACAGTTGTACTGCAAAATAGTCACCACTCTCATCTTACACACTTATATAAGGTAGGTTCGCTGGTGTTGACTACATTAGAAGTGATCCATTTTTTGTCATCTGCTAAGTGAAAGACTTCAACATATATACATTTGTGTGTGTTTCATGCCAACTGTATTACTTATGTGATATAATGTAAAGTTTGTAAGGTATCTAACTAAAATCACCTTAGAAATACTAGACACAATATTTAAAAATAGATTATCAATCTTTTGTGCGAAAAGCAATCTGAAGAAGTGCATGTCCTTTAAATTGTTTTCCAAAATTTTAAGCTGAAATTACTCTAACATTTCTTAGAAGTGTTTCACTGAAATACTTTTGGAAATTCATTTTTTATTAGTTATCTGTTTTGATAGTGTATCACAGGAGGTTTTCTCTTTAATTGTAAACTTCGTAAAAGGTTAATGGGAAGATTTGCCATAATACTTTATATTTTGTCATTGGGAGAAAAATATCATTTCCATTTAAAATGAAGCGAGCAGCAACGAATAGCGTTAGACACAATTGTTGTTAACCTCTTCTTTAGAATTAACATGCCACTTGGCAAAAATGTAATTGGTGAGCCACAGAGAATGTCTGTACTTAAAACAGTAGGGTTAATGAATCTTTTTTTTTTCTTCTTTCTTTCTCTTCGTTTGGCCTTTAAAGTTGCAGTTAGCTCAGGCTGTTTGAAATGATTTTCTCTGAGTGTGTTGTGACATTGTTTTAATTGAATGAAGCTGCAGAACTAGCATGATAAATCAACACAGAATGAATTTTAATGCAAGGCAAACGACATTAACTTGGAAATTGGTTGCAGTAGACAAAGCAGCTGCTATGATTAATTTTTTTCATTCTCTACTTACAACATTTTGAGAAAGATGACCTTGACAGTTTGAATTGTCTTAGTATCCCAGTAGTATGCACTGTAACACACTTGAGCTGTTACGAGATTGGATCATTTTTAAGGTTAGGGAAATTTTGTGTTACAGATTTAATATGTTGGTTTTGACTGATTTTGAAACATTTTTTATTTGGTAAATAATAATTGTAAGGATTACTTAGCTGTGATAGAAATCTATTTCTATGTGTTCTTAATGCTGTGGTTCCAGCAGAAGAGGTTTAATATGTGAAAAGAATAGGATATACCAAAGAGGGTCTTCTAAGTATATTTGCATGTCATGAAGCGTAGGCCAACCAGTCTGACAAAGGATGTAAGTCAAAAACAATTACATATTAGTTATTTCAAGTGCTAAAGTACTTGCATTTATAATACATTTTCCCAGACAGTCTTTGCCCTCTTTGAGATATATAATGTATATTCAGTATGTGAGTTGCTTTGGAAAAGGATCTCTGTAGAGCCCAACTACTATTGAGGAAGGGCTGGCAAGGCTACTTATTTTAAGAAACAGTCAAAGTAACAGAGTAAAGGCATTTTCACAGATTTCTTGAAAGCAGGGAGTATTCTCCTCCTTCTCATCTTTGTCCTTCTTTTTTAATCCCTAGCATCTATTTCACTCTTTACCATATAGGAAACCTTGAATAAATGTTTTATTGAGTTGAATATAAAAATGAAAGGCTATCACCCAAACTAAACCAAAAGCATGAGGGATGCAATATGGAGATTCTTGTCTCTCTTCAGGCTGTTTTGAGAGGTGGAAGGGGAGTAAAGTTTTATAGAATCTGGGACTCTATAAAAAGGTGGAGTCACGAAGTTGCAGAAAAGTAGAAAGAGCTTGCTGTAAGTGAACATAGGACCAGGCCTGTTGATAGACTTTGTCTGATACGTGTTTTATTTCTCTTCCTCAGTCTCTCATATATATTTTTACCTCGTTCTGCCTGAAGTTATGTCAATTCTAGATGCATTTAGATTAAAAGGCAACCTCAAAATGCCATGGACTTCTCTGTTTGTTAAGGACTAACAGGGTAATTCAGACCAGCTGAGCAGTTCTAAAATAGTACACAATGGCAGAAAACATCTACGGGAATGCATCAGAAACCCAGCAAGATTGTGAAGAACTAGTTCAGGATCCTAAGGAGGATAGATAATCAAGGATGTAAGCCTGGCTTTTGGGAGCTCCTTTTCCTCTGGGTATGTTTCTGAATCTGGAGAGGACAGATGAGAAACTGAACTTTGGGGGACAGGGGCTGGAGTCTATAACCTGTCTGTGTCGGCTCCTCCCTATCCCCAGTCTTTACTTTGGGTGCATTCTAGGAGTTAAGACTGAACCACAGTTTCCCAGGCCCTCACAGATACAGCATGTCAGGATCAAATTCTGTCAGTCTCAGTAAGTGAAATTGTATTGAAGTGATCTTGGGTTGCTAGTAACAGTAGGTGCCTAGCAGAAGCTGATCTATATCCTTCTGGAGGAAGGTAACATCATTTTAGGCCTTATGTTATTTCTGTTAGCTATTTAGTAAGTACAGTATCTCGTGCAAACTAGAAAGTAACCAAATACACAAGAAGGTAGGATGACACTAACAAAAATCTGAAGAAACAACAAAACAATAGAAACAAATCCACAGGGACTCTAGATATTAGAATTATCAGACCCAGACTTTACAAATGCTATGCTTACTGTGTATGAGGAGACAAAGACAAGTTGGAGCAATATGGAAGACATAACAGAAAAATCAAACTGAAAAATTCCCTAACTGGAATTTACAGGTTTAATAGAAGTTTAGAAGCATTTGAAGAGAGAGTGAACTGGAAGATAGCTCAGGAGAAATTACTTATGGAGAGGCAGAGAGATGGAAAAACTAGAAGCGAGTGTGCAAAATGAAAGGAATACAGTGGAAAGTTTAATGTGCATAATTGGAGTATTAGAAGAGGAGGAGAGAGAGAATGGGACAGAAGCAGTGTTTAGCGGGGGTCGTGGTGGGTTGTGGTTGAGAACTTTAAAAGCAAAGAAATAAAGTAGCAGATTTCACAGAAACTCTGAACCATAAAACAAAAACCATACCTAGGCACCTCATAGTAAAACTGCTGAAAACTAATATTGGAGAGGCAATTTTAAAAGTAGCAAAAAGAGGGAGAAGATTACCTTCAAAGGGACAACAGTAAGACTCATAGCTTGTTTCTCAAAAGAGGAAATCAGAAGAGGGGGGTAAAGAATCTTTAAGGTGCTGAAAGAAAATAACTGCCAAACCAGAATTCCAAACCCATCAAAAATAAGACATTTTCAGAGTAGAAAAAACTGAGAGACTTGATCACCAGGAAGACCTTCTCTAAAGGAAGTACTAAAGGGGGTTTTTCAGGCAGAGGAAAAATGACCCTGGTTGGAAAGTTGAAGATATGAAAAGGAATAAAGAGCAATGGAAATGATAAATGCCTGAGTAAATCTAAATGCACATTATCTGTATAGAGTGATAATGTCCTGTTGAGATAAAATGTATATAAAATTTGGAAAACAACTAATGGCATATAGCCTAGATTGGGATAAATGGTGTTAAATAGTGTAGCCTTCTTGCATTGTATGTGAAAGGGGAGAAAGTACAAATTAACGTTAGTGTTTGATAATTCAGTGTTAGTGTTGTAATCTATATGGTAAACAAGCATGCAACTTTCAAGATAATAGAAAAAGTGAGAAAATGTGCTCATTTGCATTTATGAAAAGGAACATAAAAGAGGTATAGGGTATGTAGAAAGCGTTTAATAAGAAGGTAGATATAAACCATATAGTGTAAATGGGCTAAGAGTTTCAGTTAAAATTCAAAGATTGTGAGATTGGATGAAGAAACAAAACTCATGTAGATGCTGTTTAGAAGAGTTCTGTTTAAAATATAAGGATAACAAAAGGTTGAAGGTAATAGGATCAAGAAAGATACACCATGAAAAACCAAGCAAAAAATTTGTATCTCTGTACTGGTATCAATAGGCTTAATGACAAAAAGTATTACTAAAGATAAAGAGGGCCACTTCATAGTGATAGAAGGATGTAATTTGAAATTTGTATCTACCAAATAACACAGCCTCGAAACATATAAAACTAAACTAAAACTAAACTAAAAGGAGAAATAGACAAAAGCTAATACAGAATAATTTGCATTGTTTTTCAGCACCCATGGAATATTTAGAAAAATTGACCATATGCTATGCTGAAAAGCAAGTCTGAAGAAATATTACAGGATTGACATTGTACATAGTATGTTTTCTGATTACAATGTAGGAAGCTAGAAATTAATAACAAAGATAATTGGGAAATTCTCATGTGTTTGAGATGGGAAAAACACATTTAAATATTCGGTAGGTATCAAATTATTTGACCTGAATGATAATGGAAATCCTACATATAAAAGCTTCGGGATACAGCTAAAGCCAGCTTAAAAGAATACTCAGAACTTAAAAGTATACATATTGGAAAAGAAGGGTACAGTAAGGTCAGCATCCATTTCAAAAAGCTGGAAAAAGTACAGCAGATTAAACCCAAAAGAAGTAGAAGGAAGGAAATAAAGCTAAGAGTAGAAATCAAAGACAGAAAACCACAAAATGAAGAGAATCAGTCTATCAGATGCTATTGCTGCATTATAATAAATTACCCCCCAAAGTTAGGTTAAAACAGCACCATTTGATGTGCTGGTGCTTCTGTCCTGCAAGCTGTTCGTTTAGGTTGGGTTTGCAAAGCATTTCTGGTCTGTATTTGCAGTCAGCTAGCTGTGGGTCCACCACCCAGCTCTGCTTTTATCAATTATCCAGCTATGGGCTGGGGGATTGATGGTGACTGGGTCACTTTGTCTTACATTCTCCAGTAGGTTAATCTGAACTTGTTTACAGGGGCATAGTAGGGCTCTAACAGAGTAGATGCACATAAGACTGAGATTTAGGCATTTAATGCCTATATTATTCTTTCTGCTACATTGTATTGGAAAGCAAGTCACAAAGCTAGCCCAGATTCAAGAGGTGAGAGGTGCTGCAAATTTATTTACACTGCAAGTGGCATAGGAACTTTTAGGGGGTGAATGGGTTAATTGTGGCCATTTTTGAAATCAGTCTACCCTAGTCAACAAAAACAAAAGTAAACTCTGAAAAGACTGTAAGACTGATCAAGAAAAAGGAAAACATAGATAACCAATCAGAAATGAAAGAGGGAACATTGCTACATATCCTATAGGTATTAAAAAGAAAATTGGACCTAAGCTTTATATGAACAAATTTGAAAAATTAAACAATACAGGCATATTTTTAAATAAACGCGTTACCAAAATTGACATATAGAGGAATAGAAAATCTGAATTATAGCACTGAATCCATCATTGAAAACCTTGCACAGAGAAAAACTCTAGGGCCCAGGTGGCTTCACCACTGATTTCTATTCAATATTTAAGGAAGAAAATAACATTAGTCTTCTATAGGCCCATCCAGAGAGTCGAAAAAGAGGGAATACATCCCAGTATGGTTTGAGGCCAGAATAACCGGTGATGTTAAAACCCAAGAAGCATATTACAAGAAAGGAAAATTACAGGCCAATTCTAGTCATGCCTGTAAATTTAAAAAAAAAAAAAACAAAAAACCACCAAAATGCTAGCAAACCAGCAGTTTATAAAAAGGATAGTGTGTCATGATCAAGTTGAATAGGGTTGGTTTAACACTTGATATTTAGTTGTAATTTACTGCTGTTAACAGAGTGAAGGAGAAATATAAATGGTCATCTCAGTAGATGGTGAAGAAATAAATTTAAACATTCGCTTTTGATTAAAAAAATACTCTTAGCAAACTTTGAAATAGAAGAAAATTTTATTAATCTGGTAAAGTATATCTACAAAGATTCTACACGTTACTTCAAACTTTGTTGAGAACTTTATTCTCAAAATCTGGAACAAGTCAAGAATGATACACTTTAATTTGACTTTGAACTCAGGATGTGCTGGCCAGCACAGTAATTATGGCAAGAAAAATAAAATAAAAATAAAAAAATATGGTTGGAAAGGAAAAAAATATATGAGTCATTATTTGCAAGTAGTATGATTGCTTACCTGAAGAATCCAAAAGAACTTACAGAAAAATCATGAAAATTAATAATGAAGAATCAAAATGGCTGGGTACAAGGTTTAATATAGGAAAATCAATTATGTGTTCACATATAAGAACCAAATAAAAAATATGATATACAATGGCAAAAACAAACCTCCAAATATCCAGAAATAAATCTAACACACAGTGAGGAAAGGCACAATCAAAAAGCTTTAGATTTTTGAAAGAAGTCGAAGACCTAACCAAATGAGGGAATTATACTGTGTTCATGGTTTTGAAAGACTCTGTGGTCGTATAATCCCAATTAAAATTATTGCAAGTGTTATTTTTAGAAATTGACCAACTGTCTCTAAAATCTGTATGGAAACACAAAGGGCCATGAAGAGCTGAGACACTCTTGAAGAACAGCAAGGTGGAATAACTTGCATATCGAGGTTTATTATAAAGTTACAATAAATAATACAGTGTGATATTAAAGCAAGGATAAACAAGTAGATGATATAATATGAAATAGAGAGCCCAGAAATAGACCCAAGAGTATATATGGATGCTATTTATGACAATGATGGCACTGTACAGCAGTTAGAAAAGGATGATCTTGTCAGTAAAATGTGCTAGGACAATTGGGTATCCATCATAGGAGAAAAAAAGAAAGTTGTCTCATCACAGACATCAATTCCCGGTACACTGTAGACGTAGCATGAAAGACATAACAATAAAGCTTCTAAAAGCTAATATGGAAGGATATCTCGATGACCTTGGGATGGGAAAAAACTTCTTTTAAACGTAGAGAAAACACTAACCATGAAAAGAAGATTGATAACTTCAGCTACGTTGAAATTAAATGTAATTTAATTAAGTTCAATCTAATTAAATTCAGTCATCATACAACACCATTAAAGAATGAGAAGGCAAACCACAGATGGGAAAAGATGTTTGCTACACATGTAACCGCAAAGTAGAAATCAATAAGAAAAAGCTAAACAATGCAATAGAAAAACAGACCAGAAACTTCAAATGTGCTTCAAAAAAAGTTTATCTGAATAACCAGTAAATGTGAAAAAATGATCTACCAGTAATCAGGAGAATGCTAATTCAGACATTTAGCAAATGCACCGGAATAGCTAAAATAAATAACATTGGCAATAAGAAATGTTGGAAAGGAAGTGGATCAAAACGAATTCTTATTCTCTTCTTTGGGGAGTATGAAGTGTTAACAAGTATTTTAGAAAATAGTTTAACACTATCCACTAAAGGATATTCTATTTGAATATTATCTTCTTTCAGCAGTCTTCTCCCTCAAGGAACAGTCCCTTGTCCTGTTTCTTTATTTTATGCTGTCTTTTTCTTGAGCCTTCCTCAAGTCTTAGGTGAGCCTTCTTGGTCTATTCTTATTAAAATATGAAGAACTAAAATTTTGAAATAGAAGCTTATCTTCCCTGGGCTTGCCCACTGCAAGCTTTGGTTTTACATAATCATCTGAAGCATCAGCCTGTGAGAAGGGAGCCAACTGCTAGAACATGAAAGACTTTTCTCTGGGTACTTGTTTTTCTAGAGATGAAAACCCAAGCCTGTTACCTGCAAGTTAGATACCTGGCTTTTGGTGTTCTGTGGGCCCGGATGGGTCAAGTGTTCTGGGTATCATTTCTACCTTTTCTTTATGGTTTTCTGCAGAACTCAGTGGCTGAGTGTCAAGTCTCTCTGGAGTTCTGTAGAGCAAATTTGATATTGATCATATCCCCTTCTGTGGACATTGTAAGCTGAGTTGTTGATTGAGAGCCTAAGGTTTCCTAAAGTGAATTTGTAGTGGATTTGGTAGGCTGTTAATTGTCCACTGTGTGTGCCAGACCTTGTATCAGATCTTTTCTATATATTGTGCCGTGTACAATGTAGTGCTCACTATGGGTTTATCAGATGGTTAGTATTGTCTTCATTATGTAATTAAGACTTAATTTGATTTGACTTTCAAATTCCTAATAATTATTTAGTATTGGAGCTTGGATACTGCTTGGAATCTGTGTGCTTTCAGAATGTAACTACTAAGCATATTATTTGAGTTTACTCAGATTGGTGATGTAGGGGATTCTATGTTGGAAGCAAGTGCATGTTAAAATGGATGACAGCAGGGTTTAGATTGGGTAAAGAGATAGATAAAGTATTATATGCTGAGAAACTAGGCAAAGATAAGTTTTTTTTTTTTTTTTTTTTTGAGGGAGATTAGCCCTGAGCTAACATCTGCTGCCAATCTTTCTCTTTTTGCTGAGGAAGATTGACCCTAAGCTAACGCCTGTGCCCATCTTCCTCTATTTTATATGTCGGATGCCTGCCATAGCATGGCTTGATAAGTGGTGCGTAGGTCTGCACCTGGGATCTGAACCGGTGAACCCTGGGCCACTGAAGCGGAACGTGGGAACTTAACTGCTGTGCCACCAGGCCAGCTCCAAGGATAAGGGGTTTTATTTGAATATAAAAAGATGGTTCAGGCAAATTTCAGAATTTGGGGTCTTGTAGAACTAGATCAAATGCTTACAGGATCAAAGTCTATGAGTCTCAACTTGGGGTGGGAAAAGTTGTATCAAAGTTCTCTGAGGGGGAAGGGGTCTTTCTTCCAGCTATACATGTGTACCACCCATCTTTCATTTGGCCAATCACTTTTTTAAGATGTGGCAGTGTTGGTGAGCAGCTTAGTGAAGCAAAGTGAGAAGCCAGAAGATTAAAGTGCCCTAGCTTCTTAAGCCCTGACAGCAGTGAATTCTAGCATATTACTTTCATTTAATGATATATAAACAGTAGGATCAAATGCAAGAAAAAAGTAGGAAGCTGTAAGTGTTAACAATCAGTACCTATTTGACTGAATAAATAAATAAAACCACCCATGGGTTTTCGTGGAACTGATGGTAAACACTCATTTTTTTGTCTTTTATGCAGGTGATACGTGAATGAGGAAAATTTACCTTTTAATATTTACAGTCTATCTCTTCTCCCCATTGGCCTTTAAAAAAAAAAAACTTCTGTATATGAATACTAGAAGTTTCTATTGAGGGATGGTAATTATTTATATTATGGTTTATCTCACTGTCCTTTCTATAAAAAGAGTTTAAGCACCTTGCAAAAGTAGTAGTGTAAGTTAAAGGTAGAAATGGAAAAAAGAAAGGAAAATAAGAATGCAGACAAAATTGTGCAAACAATGTGATGAAAAATATATACAGTATTCTCAAGACTTAAACATTCTGTATAGGGTAGAAATCAGGTTTGGCCATTGGTGTTCTGACAGCCAACCTCAAAGTATAGTTCTCTTTGAAGAGTTGCGTTGGAAAAAGTATAACTTTTCTTGTTAGATAAATAAAAAAGGAGTTTTCCCAAGGATTTCCGTAGAAAAGACAATTACCTTTTAACGTAATGAGCAGTTCCCTGAACTTAGTCATTACAAAGAATTTTGTGGAAGAGATTTGCATTCTTGGGTGGCATCTAAGATTTTGTCAAACTCTTTACTATACTCTGGTTTAGATTACAAGTTGATGGACAGTTCAGTATAGTGCCTGTTTTAGGTAGTTACTGTTGTTCCTAATTCATAATTTGTATTAATACATATGGAAATTTTATGCTAAACAATGAACTATTGTAATTATACCCCCAAACTTAGCAAGAAATTCATAAGGACTCTAAGATTTTATTTCAACTTAGTATTAAAAAAATCTAAAAAGAAAGTAAATATACATATGAAGAGTTATAAATTCAAGCAAGTGAATAATGTATTATGATGGTTTTTTTTTCCAGTTTAATTTTGTTGGGAGAATCCTTGGACCTAGAGGACTTACAGCTAAACAGCTTGAAGCAGAAACAGGATGTAAAATAATGGTCCGAGGCAAAGGCTCAATGAGGGATAAGAAGAAGGTAAGTCCTTGAATGTAGGGGCAAGGCTTTATGTGAATAAATTGCTCGTGCTTTGCTTTCTAGTAATATAATATCTAGATCTTTTGTACATAAGGCACCATACATTATTTCATGTCAGGAACATTTTAAAGGTATTGTCATGATTTTCTCTTGTTAATTATCATTATTTTTCCTTTAGAACTAAAGTATCACTCAGTCCGTCATGTCAACTTACTTTGGTATTTACACTTGAGAAGCTGCCAATTTGGAAATTCATCAAGACTATAATGTATATATAAAAATATGTGACTAAAAGTTTGAAAAATCTAAAACGTTTCTTTTGATGAGATTTAAATGAAAATGATCAAATGAGTAACTTTGGATCTGTCATATCATTGGGGGAGTTAGTAAACTGAAAAAGAAAGCTTATAACTAGCCATATGAGATGCATTTTGGATTTCAGTAATATTTTGTGTTGATTATAAATTTTCTAGACATTTTACTTTATATCTTTCCTGTTTTCTGTTGTTCTTTTTCCTCCTGCCAGTTCTTATTTGGCTAGTTTAATTAATAAAGACTACTTTATTTAATAAAGACTTTAATTAATAAAGTCTACTTTATTGTTTTTAGGAAGGTTTTTATATGCTTAATTTCCTTTTATCCAGTGATACTGTGAGGCAGGGTACTTTTGAATTTCTATCTGTATAAAAAATGGTTGACTGAATTTTAAAAAATAACGTAGATTTTGACTGCAAAATATTAAACTTATTGTTAGGAAGGGTGTTATTTTAATACAGTCGTGTACTGCATAATGACATTTCTTTCAGTCAACAATGGACCACGTATACGCTGGTTGTCTTGTAAGATTAGTAGCATAGAGCCTAGGTGTGTAGTAGGCTGTATGTATCATCTATGTTTGTGTAAGTACACTGTATGATGTCCATATGATGGAACAGCCTAATGATGCATTTCTCAGAATGTATCCCTGTTGTTAAGCGATGCATGACTATATATTGCCTTGAAAGGGCTATCAAATGATAGACCT
The DNA here is from genome assembly GCF_021613505.1 of Equus quagga. NCBI lineage: Eukaryota > Metazoa > Chordata > Mammalia > Perissodactyla > Equidae > Equus > Equus quagga. The sequence goes on along the minus strand of NC_060274.1, from coordinate 5,672,286 downwards.
GTGGTCAGCTTATGTTGGAGCATGTGTGTTGAATTGCTTTGTGGGGCTTAGGGAATGAATACCATACCTACAAGGTATCCTGACTTTATTGTGATATGCTTCTTTTCTGAGCTTCCCACTTCATTTCATTTAAGCTCTCCCATAAGGTGTCTAGATTTCAATCATTTTCTCTCCCTACAAATAATGACTTGGTAGCTAAAAGGTTGGAAAGTCCTCAGTAATATTGATCATATTTAAATCTTATTATCCTGTTCTAGTCAGCTGAATTTAAAGATATTTTGAGGCAAGTATGTGAGTTCTCCTTGAGCATATTTAGATGATGTGTTTAAAACATTTTTTTTTTTTTTTTGAGGAAGATTAGCCCTGAGCTAACTGCTGCCAATCCTCCTCTTTTTCCTGAGGAAGACTGGCCCTGAGCTAACATCCATGCCCATCTTCCTCTACTTTATAACTGGGACGCCTACCACAGCATGGCTTTTTGCCAAGCGGTGCCTGTCTGCACCCAGGATCTGAACCTCCGAACCCTGGGCCGCTGAGAAGTGAAAAGTGCGAACTTAACCGCTGCGCCACCGGGCTGGCCCCGTTTAAAACATTTTTTTGTATTAGAATTTAAAAAAACTTTAGCATATTCTAAATCAGCTGAGTGGCAATCTTGTATTACCATGCAGTTTTCGTTCCCATGTTTGCACTTACTCTTGTCGCATTGACATTAAATAATGCTAATTTAATAGCCGAGGGGCAGTGAGATGGAATCTCAACAGCTGAACCACAAGTATATCTTCACCCAAAGGTTACTGTACCCATCAGTTAAACGTATTATTCTATCAGTCCGTTAACGAAACATGCTTTTCCCTCTCCTCAGCCTCTATTAATTCTTTAGAAATGGCCCTCCACTCACTCCACTCTTGCACTCATAGGCACTGAGGATCAGAGCTTGGAACTGTATAGTGAGACATCATGAATTCTGTTTTCAAATGGGGTTGAACTTGTAGCCTGAAGAACATTTTCTGCTGTCTGACAGAAGAACAGAATGGTTAAGAGTGAGCCCTGCGGCCAGATTACTTAGGTTTAAATCTTAGTTCTATCACTTAGCAGCTTTGTGACCTTGGGCAAATTACTTACTCTCCTTGTGTCATATAAAATGGGAGTTGTAATGTCACTTATCCCTTACAGTGGTTGTGAGGATTAAAGTAGTTGTAAAGCTTTTAGAACAGTGTTCTGGCACATAGTAAATGATCAATTAATGTTAACAATTATTCTTAATAAATTTTGTCTTAACACTCTTAGAATTAAACTCTTAAATGTATCATGGGGGATACTAAAGTTTTTTAAACTTTGGAAATAACAGTACTTTTGTGTTGTTTTGTGACCTTTGAATATGCCGTAGTCTCATAGCTTTTCTGTTTTGTTTTTGTGGTGCTAGGTGCGTCCATATTCTGTCTTGTTCACTTTGTTCTTAACCACAAGCAGAAGCAATTCACACATTTTATTTATTTTTAATTTCTTCTATTGTCTACTGAAATAAAAAAAAGTTTGCAGATTTTACCTATGCAAGAAAACAATAAATTAAGACACCAGAAGAATTTTGGCTATAGATTACATTTTTAGTTTTATTAGAATGCTACAGGTTTACTTTGGGCATATCAAGTTAATTTGAATGGCTTCCGTATGTTTGATATTATGGTATGTGGATTCTGTGAAGAATTTATAGATTTATAATACCAGCAGTGTCTTCTGTAAACTTAATTTAAATCGACTGCACATGATAAATTGTTAACTAAATTATCTTGGTTTATGCTGTAGTTACTATACTCATTGGGCTCTTAAAAATGTTAGTAAAAGTAAAGTCAAAATGGAAAGTACTATCATTTTTTGCTTGACTATTATTTTGAGAAAGAATATGACAAACAGATGGAGACAAAAAGAGGTATTGATGTAAGTAACAAGGCTAATTGAGGTGTATTTCAGGTGTTTCATACCATGCAACAACCTCAAAAGATAGTTTTTCTCTTCTAACAGGAGTGGAGGCTTAAAGAGGTGAAATAACTTATCCAATCCCTCATTTCTAACTGACTGCACTAAGTATAAACATATATCTCACTAGCCATTCAAATTCAGCAATATACAACATTCTCATCAGTATATGGGCTTTGAGTTTAAAATCAGAGTAATCTGTAGTAAAGTTTTAATTCAGTTTTTAACTTTATATTTCTTTCCCATAGTCTTGACCATAGTCATTCCTTTTTAAGAGATATACCTATAATTTCTTGAGGAACTAGTGTGTTTTGTGGAACATGATTTATGAAAAGTTATTAGAGAGGCATATTGCATAATTGCAAACATTGGTAGAATTTCATAACATTTTTTTATGCTACTTTTCATTTACATTACAAATTTTTCTTAAATATCTCTTATAGCTCTATTACTTTCTTAATATATATTTTAGTTAGTGAATATGTGATATTTTTAGAAAAGTTTAAAAGTACGGATGGCCTAAAAAAATTAAAAGCACTTAATTCTATCACTGTAGAGACTACTCTTGTTGACCATTTTGCTGTGGCTTCTTGTAGATTGCTCTCCATGTAGTTATATGTATGTTCACGTGTGTTATAGAAAGGGGGTCATATTATATGTGATGCTTTATAATTATTGTTTCCTCCAGCAACCCTTTATCTTCTCCTATGTCAGTTCACCGAATAATTGAGCTTTATAATGTCGAAGACTTAGGCCTGGATAATAGGAAAGCACACTTAAAGATGTTTTAAGCAATATTGATAGCAATAAACAAAAATAAATTTGTTTGATTTATGGGGGTGACTTAGGCTTTTATTTTTATGAAAGATGCTACTGCAGTCTCAACACTTTGAAAAAAATCAAATTAATAATACAGTTTTTTGGTTGACATTTTAAACAGGCCATGATAGCCAGTGACATAACATTAAGTACAAGCATGGTTCCAATAGCCTGTTTTATGGATCCTGTTGAATACTTAGAGCTTTCTGACAACATAGGTATCTTTTAGTTTTTTAAACACTTTTCATCATGGCAAATTTTAAGCAATAGTTATCCATCACCCAGTGTTAGCATTGTCTGTCTCTTTCCATGTTTACTCTCATTCCCCCTTGCCCGCCCTCCCCCTTTTGCCTGCCAGATTGTTTGGGGAGCAAATTCCAGACATAATTTCATCTGTAAATATTTTATTAGGTGTTTCTAAAATAGAAAGGTTCTTTAATGCTATTGTGTTTATTTTTTTATCACCAGGAAAATTTCTTTATGTCATCAAATACTTAGTCAGTGTTCGTAGTTCCCCTCTTGTCTCATAAATGTGCTTTTAAAAAAGTTTGTTTGAATGGTATCCAAATGAGGGCCATACACGTTGAAGTTGATTGATAAATCTCTTAAGCCATTCTCCCTCTTACCCTCATTTCTCTTGCAATTTATTTGTCAAGGGACTGAGTTATTTGTCCTGAGAATTCCCCTGGATTTTGCTGATTGCATTTTCATGGTGGTGTTTAACACTTATCTCTGTCCCCTGTATTTCTTACAAATTGGTGGTGACAGAGGTTTGATTAGATTCAGATCTTCTGTCATGCCTTCCTCATTTCCTTTCTTTCTTTTGAAAGAGTATTTCACGAGTAGTGTTGTGGTAGTGGTACATAAAATCTAGTTTCCTCTCTCTGTGATTTTAGCAATCCTTGTTGATTGTTTTTTTAGGCCCTCTATTTCAGTAGGAGTTGCAAAATAGCTATGTCCTCTTTCTTCATTAACATTAGCTAGATTTACTTTTTATAGGAAAGGCTAGATAAATACTCACTTCTTTATTCACTAGTTTTAAAATAGTCGGTTCCTAGGAATCTTCCAAAGGTAATGAATGAGTCTTGTTTTCTTTTCTTTCGAGTATCATAGTGAAGGCAGTTAAACAGTTTTGGTGTGTTTTGCTTCATTGTAGTTAGTGTTTTTAACTGATGATCACATTGTTTGGCCAGTGGGGGCCCCTTCAGGTTCACATCTAACTCCGTTTGACACAATCCCAGCAGTTGGGTCTAGTAACTTTGATAGTCCAGGCTCATCTTGTAAGATTTCCTCCCTGGATTTGGAATCAACCATTTCTTTAAGGAACCCAGGTTACTATTGGTGAAAAATAGTATTTAGAGGCTGCAGTGTGGTCTTTAGTGATACTCATTATTTGTAGACCTTTTCAGGACAGAACTAGGAGATACATACATGCACACACATACTCAGGAATATAGATAAATGTTTACAAGTTCATTCTCATCCAAAATTAAGACGACTACATATTATTTAATTCATCGTATGTCTGTATTTTCTTTCTTTCCCAGTGAAAATCCTGATTCCTACCTAGTGACACAAAATAACGATTCATTTGTTTTAATCTAAGATATACAAAACAATCTCAGAATAGCCATACAAACAGTACTACCAACAGTTTCATCAGTGAAAACAATTTTTCCCCAATTGTTATTGTTTTTAGGGTATATTCCACTAGAGATACAAATGACTCTCTTTTAAACCGCTCAGTAAGTTTTCAGTGAACAACATATGTCATCATATGGATCCACAGTCAAACTCATTTGTTGCACTTGGTTGCTAGTTTTAGGAGATGCTTAAATTATTTTCCTGTTACTTATAAAATATTTACATAATTCCAAAGTCAAAACTACAATGTAGGGAATTTTCAGAGAAGTCTGGCTCTTTATTTTAGTTTTTGGTTTGTCTTTTCTTTTTTTGACATAAAAAGTTACAATTATGACAATTGTTTGTGTGTATGTGTGTAATTTCTCACTCCCTTCATAGATCGTTATATACTCTACACTTTTTCTGTACTTTGCTTTATGTATTTTTTTATGTAACAGTACATCATTGAGATCATTTGATGGGAGTAGATACAGACAGTCCTTATTCCTTTTAATAACTTCATCATACTCCTTTGTGAGGATATACCATAAATTATTCCAACATGCCCCTCTTAATGGTCACTTAGATTGGTTCTAGTCTTTTGCTCTTACACATAGGGACAGTGCTGCATTGAATAGTTTTTATATACATGTTTTCATGTACCTGCTAGTATATCTTTGGGATAGGATTCTAGAAGCAGTATTGCAATATATAATTTTGCTAGCTAGTGCTAAATTCCTCTCTCTAGGAGTTGTTCTTATTTTGCGTTACCATCAGCAATGTATGAGAGTACCAGTTTCCCAACAGATTCACCAACAGAGTTAAACTTTTATAGTTTACGCAGGAGACTGAACATCTGTTATAGCCTCTTCTAAAGAGGCTATTCCATAAGTATATATTATGTGTGTGAAAGTTGTCCTTGCTATTATGAGCAATGCAACCATCTCTGGTTTCCCAATTAGTTGTTTTTTTTGCAGTATATTTCTTATTTTACCATTGAACTCGTTTATAAATATGATTAGATGTAGTTGAAATGGTATTATAACTGATCTAAAGATACGTTATAATTGTAATAAACTTCTGGTTGGGCCTAAGTAACTAATTACTATTTAAAATGTTTTCACGAGGAAAAGTACTGTGATTTTCTTTTTTAGCTAGGGTTCCTCATCTGGACCACGGAACATAGAAATTCTTCAGTTTTATTGGGAATGGTTCATAATGAGTACCATTATTTATGTAGGAGAGAAGTTAATTACATATAATTTATGCCTTGGGCCAGGCATTAAGACTTGATTCTCTTGTGGAATCCTTAGTTGAGAAAGGCAGTACCCTGTGAGGAATGATTTTTTTCCTCTACTTTATATCCCTGCCTTACGTGCCTTCGACTGCCTGCCATTGGTGCCTTTAACTTGATGTATTAGAGAGGAGGAACTTCTACATTCTCTCTTAAAGTGTTAATCTTATAAATGGTATACTTATAAACTTTCATAAATCTGATTGAATAGTAGTATTTAGCTATGAAAACAAATCAGTTACTTTAGAAAAGTGATTATGAAAGTTGTTGTCGTTGTTATGTGCTCTGAAGTCAGTTCCATCTCCAGGGGACCCTGTGAATGAGTGTCCACAATGCCCTGTCCTCAACAGCCCCACTCAGCTTCTGTAGACTCATGGCTGTGGCTTTCTTTATGGAGTCAGTCCTCTCATATTTGGTCTTCCTCTTTTCCTGCTGCCTTCTGCCTTTCCAAGCATTGTTGTCCTTTCTAAAGAATCTTGCCTTCTGATGTGCCCAAAATAGGGCACCCTCAGTTTTATCACTTTTGGCTCCAGCAATAGTTCAGGCTTAATTTGCTCCAGGACCCACTTGTTTGTCCTTCTGGCAGTCCAGGGTATCCATGGAGCTCTCCTACAACACTGTATTTCAAATTAATTAATTTTTTTCCTATCAACCTTCTTCACTGTCCACCTTTCAAACCCATACATAGTACTGTAATTGGGAATAGGGGGGTATGGATGATCTTAGCCTTAGTCTCCGATACACTTCCTTATACTTGATGATCTTTCCCCATTCTTTCATTGCTGCTGGTTGGGAAGGAACCTTATTAAAGCCATGGAGTCTAACCACCCTTATGATATTTAATTCTGTGATATTTTATTTCCTATACTGCAAATGGTTGTCACTCAATTTTTATTACTTCATGTCATAGTTAATTTAATACATTCTCAGGTAGCAAATATTTTTTGAATGCCTATGATTTTTGCCCTCAAGGAGCTTTCACCCTGGGAGACTGATGTATTGACAATGAACTAACATGTAGTGTGGTAAATACTATAACAGATGTTATATGCTGTGCTATGGGAAGTCCAGGAAGTAATAAGTTCTTTTTGCATGTTGAGGGTTTTAAGGAAAGCTAGAGAGCATAGGACTAGAGGTAGGAATTTGTAAGGTAGACGAGTGGAATGGTATTCTAGACATCAGAAATAGGATCAGCCAGTGTATGTCGTCACGTTAATGCTTGGCTTTATTGCAGTGGAAGTCATGAGGTATGGTCAGAGAAGCAGTGTAGCTATTGAAGACAAGGGTGGGTCTAAGGATATAGGGCCTTGAATACTAAATTAAAAGAATTTTTTGATTTTGAAAGCAGTGCATTGGCACTCTTACAAGTTTTTAAGGTAAGAAGTTATGATATATTAATTGTTTTAAAGATAACTTAGTAGTTGTAGAAGGGATGGGCAGAAGAGGGAGAAGACTGAAGGCTACAAGCAGGTGACCAAGTCTCAGACAGCTTTGCTTAGAAAGTTCTTCTTTGTATTGAGGTAAAACCTGCATCTTTTTAAACTTAGATCCTCTGATCTTGGTTCTGCTTTGAATTCAAAACAAATATAATCTCTTAAACCTTAAAAGCCTTTGACATATTTGATAACAGTACTTATGTCTTAAAGGCATCCTGCTCTAGCTATAAACTAATTCCCTAGTAACTTTAATCCTTTTTTTTTTAATGTAGTGTCATGGGACACGGTATGGAATTCACCCTCGAAAGTAATTAATTGGTTTTTTTTTAAAGAGAAAGAAAAGCCTGCCTTTCTAGAAGAGTTTAAATCAGTGCTTTTCAAATGATCTGCAATAAAAGACCATTGCAAAAAAATTTTTAATCCATTGTAGACCAATCCTTTTGTAAAATATAATAAAATTAATTATCAGAGAAATGGAATTTAAAAAGACAAAAATTTAATCCTATTTAAAACTTTTTATATCACCAGACAAAATTATCCAGTCGGAATGCTGTAATAGATTGTAAACACTCTTGATTTCTATACTTGCATGCTCTACACTTCCAGCAGCACTGATTTAAATACCAGCTTGTGACATGACCTGCCAGGTTTTCAGGACTGTAAACTAGCTCCACAGTGTCTTCTCTACTTTTGTCCTTGCTTCTCACCCCCTCATTTTTGTTGTGTGTGTTTTTAAAACAAAATTTATTTTAGAATATTAACTTTTTTTGTTCTCCTTCTGGTTACATGTTTATTATGGACTCAAGTGGCTTAGTCTTATTTTAAGATAAGAGAGTATAAACAGTGCAATAAAAATTAAATATTTATTTCAGATTGGATAGTATCTCAATACACTTTAATAGAGTAGAATCACTGTTTTGCCCACATTAATTGTTAAGAAAGATTGGGAGGGTTTGAAATAAAAATTCTATTTATTTTAAAGTACAGTTACTAAGATTTGTGAGACACTCTTGGAGGGGTAGTAAAAAGATAGATCCAGTGAGAATAAACCTTTGTTTTCATTAGTCAAGTAACACTTTAAGTAACCTGTAAAACTTACTCTAATTACCCTGCCATAGATCTAATACTGAGATGAGTTAATTGTCCATGTCTAATGAAATGAGACATGAGTTTCAGTGAAAAGGGAGAGTCCATTTTATCACTAGATGCTGTTAATGAGCCTTTTAAAATTAAGTCTTGATTGGATTGCGGTCAATTTAGTTAAGGAATATTTGAGCACCTTGTAGTTGTGATGCATATAACAAATTTTCTTCTTAGAAGATTCGCTTCTCTGTTGACAGAATTAGTAGTGGAATGTGCCTTATGTGTATATCATTATGCTGCATCAGTTGACTTTCTTTTTCAAAATCCTTTAACAAGGAACTTAAATGGGAAAATTTTTTCAGTCACATTCACAACAAATTGTTTGGCAGTTTCATAAGCTGTCAGCCATCTGATTCTATCCTTCTAGTTTTTTCTATTTACTCCTTCAGTTATGAAAGATCACTACTTAAAGAAATTATATATTGGTGTTCTTTTGAATTTAAGACATGTTAATTTTTATTTTAAATCAGGTATAATTAACTTTTTTACTTTTAAAGACGTATATAATTGTTAATTTTTTTTTAATCACACGTTGTCATAGGATATCACAGCCTGTGGGTACAAAAAAATTAAAAGTGTGAATTCTTCGTTTTGTGAATTATTTTTTATTTAGAAAAGAGTAAACAGAAATTATAGTATGTAGTTAGGGATGTTTTACAGAGGTCTTCATAGGTTTTTTTGAAGTTTTTGTTGAATTCAGATACCTATACAGTATTCTAAATATAGAGAACTAATCACTTCGTATAGAAAATATTATTTTTGAGAATCTGATCTGAAGAAAGTTTCATGTAATTTCACCTTCATAGCTATTAAGATTAATTTCTGAAAAGTAACTTGTGTTCATTTAAGTTATGAGATTATTGAATAATAAAAAAGAAGTGTGTAATTGGAAGTATAAGGAGGCTGGAATATGTGTAATATGATCAAGTTGTTATAAGAGCAAAGTGTTTAAAATGTTTGATTTAAAAGAGGTCACCACTTTAAAAGAAGTCACAAGTGGTAAAAGCAAATGCTTAAGCTTATCTTTTACAAAATAAGGACTTTTTCTTAATTATGAAAGCTTTGCAGGTTTAGTGTAGAAAAAATTAGACAATACTGGTATTTGTTTTTAAAAAACTTTTATCTTCCCCATTTAGAGATGTGTTGTCTATATGTTCATATATATTTTGAGACCATATGTTTCTGTAACCTGATTTATTTTACTTAAGAATATTATATCTGTCTATGCCCATAAAAACTCATGTATACTTTTTAAACTAATTGTTTTTACTATGAAAATGTTGTGAAGAACATCTGTGCATATTATTATCAGGATAAATTTATAGAAGTGTGATTGGTTGGTTGAAAATGTATTATCAGAATTGCCTTTTAAAGCCACTGTTTGAAATTATAAGCCCCTTAGCAGGAAATGAAAATGTTTGTCTAATGAATCTCCTCTAAAATTGACAATACCACTTTTTAGGGGGACAAAAATACATTCTACTAATTTGCATAGTTTTGGTTATTGAGGTTAAATCTGTTAATATATATCTATTTGGACATTAATGTTCAATTTTGTATTGGCTATCGTCCTACCCCAAACTCCTACTTTCGTATTTCCTTCTAATTCTCATTTTGAAAAAATAAAAAATTATACCTATAGAAAATTTGTAAGAGTAGTACTATGAATTTCTGTATATGCTTTACCTGGATTTGCCATTTATTAACATTTTGTACACCTGTGTATACTTGTATGTTCTCTCTTTCTGTTTATATATGTATATACATACGTTTCACACAGTTAATGCTCATTATTTGCAGATTACGTTTGGAAATCTGCCTACTTGCTAAAGTTTATTAGTAATTCCAAAATTAACATGCATGGCACTTTCGTAGTCATTCTTGGACACGCTCAGAAGAGCAAAAAAATTTGAGTCACGCAACACTCGTATTCCCAGCAGAGGATGAATAAGGTGATACCAGTCTTCTTGTTTCAGCTCTCATACTTTCATAAGTGTTCTTTTCATTGTCTGTTTAGTGCTGTGATTTTTGCATGTTTATGCTTTTTGTTGGTGATTTTGGTGTTACAAATGGCCTTCAAGCATAGTGCTGAAGTGCTACCTAATTTTTCGCAGTGCAAGAAGACTGTGATGTGCCTTAGGAAGAAAATGCATACGTTAGAGAAGCTTCATTCAAGAATGAGTTTCAGTGTTGTTTGCTGTTAAGTTGGTGTTAATGAATCAGCAGTATATATTGATATAAGCTGTCTTTAAACACAAACACATACAAAACAGAGTTATATATTGATTGGTTGATGAAAATGTGTCTAGAGGCTCACAGAAACCTGACTTTTTATTACCTCTAGGAGCCATGGGTTCAGTATTCTCTAAATCAGTGTTCCCAGTGACTTTACAGAACATAACTATCCAGATTAATGAAAATTATTATTATTTAATTTGCTGGACCATTTGAGCCTTAAGGTGCAGATGCTCTGACCCTTCATCCCTGCTTTTAGTGTGCAGTTCCTTAGAACAAGGACATCATTTTCATTATCAAGCTCCCTTTGTCAAATTCAGTAAATTTTTAAAATTTAAAAAAATTTTTTATTTTTCATTGAGTTAATGATAGGTTACAATCTTGCAAAATTTCAGTTGTACATTATTGTTTGTCACTTGTGTTGTAGGTGCACCCCTTCACCCTTTGTGTCCACCCCCCACCCCACCTTTCCCCTGGTAGCCACTAATCTGTTCTCTTTGTCTACATTTTTAAATTCCTCATATGAGTGAAGTCATACAGAGATGGTCCTTCTCTATCTGGCTTATTTCGCTTAACATAATTCCCTCAAGGTCCATCCATGTTGTTGCAAATGGGACGATTTTGTTCTTTTTTACAGCTGAGTAGTATTCCATTGTATATGTATACCACATCTTCTTTATCCAATCATCTGTTGATGGGCATTTAGATTGCTTCCATGTCTTGGCCATTGTAAATAATGCTGCAATGAACATTGGGGTGCATGGGACTTTTGGAATTGCTGACTTCAAGCTCTTTGGGTAGATACCCAGTAGTGGGATAGCTGGGTCGTGTGGTAGTTCTATTTTTAATTTTTTGAGGAATCTCCATACTGTTTTCCATAGAGACTGCACCAGTTTCCATTCCCACCAGCAGTGTATGAGGGTTCCTTTTTCTCCACAACCTCTCCAACATTTGTTACTATTAGTTTTAGTTATTTTTGGCATTCTAATGGGTGTAAGGTGATATCTTAGTGTAGTTTTGATTTGCATTTCCCTCATGATCAGTGATGATGAACATCTTTTCATGTGCCTATTGGCCATCTGTGTATCTTCTTTGGAGAAATGTCTGTTCATGTCTCCTGCCCATTTTTTGATCGGGTTGTTTGATTTTTTGTTGTTGACTTGTATGAGTTCTTTATACATTATGGATGTTAAGCCTTAGTCGGATGTATGACTTGCAAATATTTTTTCCCAGTTAGTGGGTTGTTTTTTTGCTTCAATCCTGTTTTCATTTGCCTTGAAGAAGCTCTTTAGTCTGATGAAGTCCCATTTGTTTATTCTTTCTCGTTTCCCTTGTCTGAGAAGACATGGTGTCCGAAAAGATTCTTTTAATACTGATGTCAAAGAGTGTACTGCCTGCATTTTCTTCTAGAAGCCTTATTGTTTCAGATCTCACCTTTAGGTCTTTGATCCATTTTGAGTTTATTTTGGTGAATGGTGAGAAAGAATGGTCAATTTTCATTCTTTTACATGTGGCTTTCCAGTTTTCCCAGCACCATTTGTTGAAAAGACTTTCTTTTTTTCATTGTATGCCCTTAGCTCCTTTTTTGAAGATAAGCTGTCCATAGATGTGTGGTTTTATTTCTGGGCTTTCAATTCTGTTCCATTGATCTGTGCACCTGTTTTTGTACCAGTACCATGCTGTTTTGATTACTGTAGCTTTGTAGTATATTTTGAAGTCTGGGATTGTGATGCCTCCAGCTTTGTTCTTTTTTCTCAGGATTGCTTTAGCAATTTGGGGTCTTTCGTTGCCCCATATGAATTTTAGGGTTCTTTGTTCTAGTTCTGTAAAGAATGTCATTGGGATTCTGATTGGGATGGTATTGAATCTGTAGATTGCTTTAGGTAGAATGGACATTTTAACTATGTTTATTCTTCCAATCCATGTACATGGAATGTCTTTCCATCTCTTTATATCGTCATCCATTTCTTTCAGAAAAGCCTTGTAATTTTCTTTGTATAGGTCTTTCACTTCCTTAGTTAAATTCACCCTGAGGTATTTTATTCTTTTTGTTGTGATTGTGAATGGTATTGTGTTCTTGAGTTCTTCTTCTGTTAGTTTGTTATTAGAGTATAGAAATGCTACTGATTTGTGTAAATTGATTTTATACCTTGCAACTTTGCTGTAGTTGTTGATTACTTCTAAAAGTTTTCCAATGGATTCCTTGGGGTTTTCTATATGTAAGATCATGTCGTCTGCAAACAGTGAGAGTTTCACTTCTTCCCTCCCTATTTGGATTCCTTTTATTCCCTTTTTCTTGCCTAATTGCTCTGGCCAAAACCTCCAGTACTATGTTAAATGAGAGTGGTGATAGAGGACATCCTTGTTTCGTTCCTGTTTTCAGGGGGATGACGCTCAGTTTTTGCCTATTGACTATGATGTTGGCTGTTCACATCCAGTAAATTTAATACTGCTACAATATTGTTAGTTGACAGACATTCTAAATTCAACTTTCTCCGATTTTCCATTCACTGTAAATTCTGTTTCAGAAACCAGTCCAGATCATACATTTTGTTTGTGTCTTTTAGTCTCTAGTTTGGAACAGTTCCTCAGCCTTTCATTGTCTTTCATGGTTTGGGTTTGTCCTACTGTTTTCTTGTGATTAGATTCAGGCCATTCATTTTGGCAAGAATGTTTTGAAAAAGTGATGTTGTGTCTTCAGCACATCACATTAGCAGTTACATGACGTTAATTTGCCCCATTTTTGATGATGTTAACTTTGATCATTTGGTTAAAATGGTGTCAGTCATATTTTTTCACTGTAGACATAGTTTTTCCCCTTTTAAATTAATAAGTAAGGGGAATATTTTGAACCTTTGTAAATATCGTGTTCCCAACAGAATTTTGCTGAAGTGGTTTTAGCATTGGTTAATGACTCTTCCCCAAATCTGTTATTACTAAATACAGGGTTTGTCAAATAATTTTTCTAGTTGTATCATTCCCTTTACATTTATTATTTGATATTCAGTTGTAATGAAGATATTTGCTGTCAGTTCTAATAGGTTAAGATTTCTTTCTATGTTTCATATATACTCCTCCTCCCAACCCCTCCTTGTTGACTTTAGAAGGTATATTTCCTGACTGGAATCTCCCCTGAATTCCAGACTGCTTACTTAACATCTTGACTTGGTTGAGTGGAGTTGGGGTGGGCGGTGACAGTAATGCTGAGTTGGTGGAGGTGGTGGTGTTAAGGCTGCAACACACACTGAGCACTTCCTAGGATTTAGGTGCTGTTATCATCATTCCATATGAATTTGCCCGTTTAATCCCCAAACAGCCCTATGAGGTAGCTACTGTTGTTAATTCTGATTTTATCCATGAGGAAATGTGGGTATAGAGAGGTTAAGTACTTTCTCTTAACCTGGCTAGTGAATTGCTTAGTCAGGATTGGAACCTGGGCTGGCTTGAGTACATGAGTTTAATCATGCCGTTGTGCTTTTTCCTCACTAGGCTTTTAATTTTCTTATTTTCTCTGTTCCTCTGTCTCCCTCCAGCAGCCAGAGTGAATTTTAAAAATAATCCTGCAGTGTATTTTTTTTTTTTTGAGGAAGATTAGTCCTGAGCTAACTACTGCCAATCCTCCTCTTTTCGCTGAGGAAGACTGGGCCTGAGCTAACATCCATGCCCATCTTCCTCTACTTTATATGTGGGATGCCTGCCACAGCATGGCTTGCCAAGTGGTGCCATGTCTGCACCCGGCATCTGAACCTCCGAACCCCGAGCCGCCAAAGTGGAATGTGCGCTCTTAACTGCTGCGCCACCAGGCCAGGCCCCCTGCAGTGTGTTTTTGTGTGTTAGGAAAGAGTCAGATCTCACTGTGGCTAACAAGGCCTCACGTGATCTTGTGTCTCTCTGCCTTCCAGGCTTCTCTTCAATTTGCCACTTTGGTGACTGAGCTTCCACCTTTCCATTCCTTGAACATACTAATGTTCTCCTTGTGAGCTTTGGTCTTACCTAGTCCCTCTGCTTGGAATACTCTTCCCCTAATATCTGTGTAACTTGATCCTCACTTTGTTTCAGATTTCTGTTCAATTTAACTTTCCAGAGAGACCTTCTGTAACCATTCTGCCCAAAAATAGCAAACCTGACGCTTCACCACTACTCTCTTATCTTTTTGCTCCTGCATTTTTCCTCTTATCCATCATCATCCCAGACATGCTTTCCATGTTTATTATCATTCATACTCCCTCAGCAGGACTGTGTTTGGTGTTCAAAGAGAGCGGGATGCTGTTTTGTTCACTGCCCTGTCCTCAGTATAGAGCTGTAAGTACCTGCCACATAGTTGGTACTCAGTAAATAGGTGTTGGAGTGAAGGAATGCTTTGCCTTTTAATTTTGCTTATTATTTTGCATAAAGAAATTATCAACTGAACAGTCAAACTATATTTTATTATGGTTCGTGGATTCTGTCTTTAGTGTCAGGCTGAGCAACTTTTCCATTCCCCAGTAGTTTATGTAGATATTTACTGTTTTCTATTATTGTTATGTTTTTATTTATTCAGTTAAATTTTATATTCTTTTACAAATTATTTCATTCTGTGGCATAAGATTGGAAATTATACTCTTCTCAGTTATTTTGCTTTTTAAAACAATTTTCATGATTTAAGAAATTTTAATTGCTTTTGATAGTATAGTTCCCTTTTTTCAGTATGTGAAATTTAAATTTTGAAATTATTAATTCAGTAGCAGATCTTTTTTTTTTTTTGGTGAGGAAGATGTGCCCTGAGCTAACATCTCTGCCAGTCTTCCTCTATTTTGCATGTGGGATGCCTCCACAGCATGGCTAATGAGTAGAGTAGGGCTCTGCCCGAGATCTGATCCCGCAAACTTGGGCCGCTGAAGCAGAGCATGCAGAACTCTAACCACTCAACCCGGGAGCCAGTCCTTTTTAACTTTTCTTTGTGTGCAGTGATTCAGTTTATGGAAGAATTGGGTCTTACTGTGTAGGTAAGAATTTGTCGGGACAGTCAGTTCTATTTTGTGAGATGTGCTATATTTATTACCTAATGATCTAGGAAAAATAAGAGTAAATAATGTTTTTAAAAAAATCTGTAGTGTTTCTAAATCATATTACCTTCATATTTTGATAGCATGCTAAGTCTTTCTTCTCACGATAACTCTTTGGAAGGGTGACATTTTTTCGATTGCCCAGACCAGTTTTAGCTATACTTACTGTCTAGGTGTATTATTAATAGTGTCTCCATTTACCTTCAAAGTGTCCTAGTTTGGATGACAAATTATGTAGTTATCCTCAGATTTGGGCATTGTTTTGGTGTGTGTTTAACTTTCTTCTACAAAAACAGTGTTGTTATTAAATCTGCTTTTGTACTGTCTGTCATGAGATTTGTTGTTATGGAATGATACTGTGGCCTTATGAAATTTTTGGTGTAAAATTAAAATGTTACTTGTAATTTGTTTCAAAGTGCTGCTGTTAGAATGAGAGCTAATTTCGGTATACTTGGAGAAAATAAATTACAGAAAAATGTGTATGTGAGATGATCGTTCTGTTCTCTGGCACTTGATCCCTTGCTTGTTTATAGGATTTGATTCATGTTCTTCATTAGTTTGTTCTTACAAGCAGCCATGGTTAAAAAAAAATAAATGGAACTTTTATCTGTGTTCACCTACATATATGATTTATTTTGGACCAATTTGCAGTATATAGATAGGCCACTGATAAGCCTCATCTGGCCACAGCAGTTGAGTTTCATTGGCAATAAAGATATGAGTACTGTCATTGACTCATCATTTTTGAGGAGTTCTCCTTTGATGGAACGGTTAGATGAAAAAGAAAAACACTTCATCAAGCTGGCAAAGGTGACCAGGATCCATTGCGATATTAACTACTAGGCTTAACAAAAAGTCTGTGAAGCAGTGATAGTGGCATCACCATGCTCAGACAGTTGGTCTTGTTTCATCACCACCATCAACACTGTACATTTAACCTTAGGAAATAATACGACCAAGTCCATTTATCTCCTTCATGCAGTGCTATTTTCCAATGTCTCCTATGTTGTCAATCCCATCTCCTCATTTTCTGTAAATCAGGCCATCCTTCTTGCCCCTGCATGTGCTTATTCACAAGCTTTTTTTCTGCCTAGAATATTCTTCTTCCTTTCAAAATTTATTAAATAATAATAAATTTGGTAAGTATTTTTTGATTCTCTTCCCTGCCCTGGGCCAGACACAAAACTGGGAGGTCTTGATCTCATGGAGCATAACTTAGAAAGGAAGACCGAAGATAAACAAATAAGAAATGATTAAGACAGTTTTAAATACTGATAAGGGCCTTGAAAAGAATAACCATAGGTGATAGAAGTGTGATCGGTGTGGAGTGCTTTTAACTAGAGTGACCAAGGAAGGGCTGTGTTGAGGAAGTGACATCTAAACCAACAAGGGGAGCGTCATAGGAACGTCTGAAGACTGAATGTTTCTGGGTGCACTGAGAGCAAGTGCAAAGGCACTTGGAGAGGAGTGAGATTGAGCTGTCCGGGGAATCACAAGGTCAGTGTGGGTGGAAAAGACTGGGAGGAGATGCTGTTGGAGAGGGAGTCTCTGTCCATATCCTTCCATGTACGCCTGGAAAGGAGACTGACTTTTAATGGAAGAGCGGTTGAAGTCGATGGAGGATCTTAAGCAGAGGAGTGGCATGATCTGGTATATTTTTAAAAAGAATTGTCTCAAAACAATTATAGAATGGATTGTAGAGGGCTGTGTGTGAGGATGAGGGTAAGAGTTGCAGTAAGGGGATTTCGGGAGGAGGCTTCTGCTGTTATTGGGGTGGGAGATGGTGGTGGCATGGACGAGGAACTTTCTTCCCGATCCGTTTTATTTTAACGCTATCAGAGTACTTCAGCCTTTGCTGAATTTCCAAAGCACTTGTTCTATAGATATACAATTTAATATTTAGTTATATGGTTTGTTCCTGTTAGCTTATCCAGGCTGCATTCCCCAAGAGCAGTAATTTCTATTGCTGATTTCCTCCATGAAGTGTGGGACATAATTTGTGCCCATTAAAACATTTATTTCTCACCACAGAATTTTAGTCAGCCAGTTTCTTGAATTTTCTAAAGTATAGGAGCATCAAATAGATAATTCAGAAGGAACAGTTGAAAACTTTACTTAAATATAAACAATTGACACATGACTTAAATTACAAAAAAGAAAAAGAAAGCCAACAAGCACTTTATAAGTTGAGTAAGACTTCGTTAGTTGAAAAATAACTTTATTCAACTTTATTAGTTGAATAAGAATTGAGGTTAAGAAGCAAAGTTGAAATTTAAAAACTAAAAGTAAAATTAATTGCCAGGGTAGAGACAATACATGAGTACATTTTGCAAGAACATCAGTGGCTGTATTAGTTTTTTAAGTCACACCCACAGACATAGGTAACAATTTTGATCTTGAAGTGCAAATGTTTTTACCTGTCTCCCTTCCAAAATACCAAAATATGCGTGATTCTTCTGCACACTAACACCTGCATATAGCTTATAAGGTAAACCCATAAAGTAAGATGAAAATAGTTTTTCAATCAAATGGTTGGAATATTTAGGAATATTTGGTAATATTTTATATTTTGTTAATAGGCGTCATTTAATGGAAAGTTTTAAATTGTGTATTTAAAAGAATTTTAAACAAATATCTCAACAAATCTTGAGGTAATCTTAAATAGACAATGTTGATTAGGGTGTGTGCTTTCCTTTGGCCACTTACCATGCCTCCCTACCTGACACATGCATATACATAGGAACTAGGTTGCCAAGAGAGATTTATTCCAATGATTTGGTTTTAATGTTTTTAATATTTAAAAAAACCCAAGGCATTTTAGGCAGAGATGTTTTTTAAACAATGGTTGTTTAATGAGCGTCTTGTATATACAAGAGAGGAGAATGGGCCTGATTGCTCACAATCTGATGTTTGAAAAAGTATTTTTCTGGATCTTATGCATTTGCATATCTAATTGCTATGTAATCAAAACTAAGTGAACTGTAGCTACTTGAAACTCTAAAATGAAAGGCAATCATCTGTACTGGGAGGAGGGAGAACCCCCTTACATGCAAGTTAGCCTGAATATTAGCATTATAGTCTTCTTGTGTTTAATTATAGGTGTCTGACTGAGCAGTAAATGTATGCTTGTGTAATAAAGAAGTGAATGTGACCCTGAAACACCAGCTCTGCTTTGTGGTAATAGAGCGTTGGCTTTGAGAGAAGTTAGCATCCATTGTGTATTTTGGCGATAAGGGATTGTGCCAGAATAGCTAATTACCTGCTTTGTTTGATACGGAAAGTAGTGGTTCCACACTTTTCTTCCTACCAGTGACAGCACTCAATTAAAACATGTATTAAGCAGCTATAATGCCCTCGTTCATCTGTTGGGAAGACATGAGGTGAAGAAAATTAACTTGACTTTTCCAGCTGTTTGTTGGTAACTTTGTTTTGTAAGTCCTTTGAAAATAGAAAACTGTTTACCCAAGGATGTGCACTGTATGCTTTTTATAGACTACAATTTTATTACTTCTTGCTGCCTCATAAAAGGGTTATTAACTTAAGGAGCGATTGTATATTTCATATTCTTAAGTGTCATTTGAAGTTTTGTAGCCATTGAGTACTGGAGAGTTTTGAACTAGTTACAGCTCTTTTTATATTTTAACTTATTTGAACTTCTAAATCTTACACAAGTCTAAAACTGTGTTTTTAGTTTCCTTATTGTCAAATCAGCAAATTACCTTTTAGTTTGTTTGGTATCCATGCACCTTCCTCTCTTGGGTCTTTAATCTGGGTAATTTGGGCAGTTAATAACCATTAAGGACTGCTGTAGGGAGGTTGTAGGTAATACGTGGAAAGGATGTAAAAGCGTATATTCATTGTGTGTATGCTGTTTGATGCTGCTCTGCTCAATGCCATTTTTTTTTAATGTTTGTCTCTGAAATATTTTCCTATAAAAATGTATTTATAAATTATTACAGTAAAGTGCAATATGTACGTTTTTCTGTGCTCTGCCTGCTGTTATGCACTCTGTCAATGAATGCTAGTGTAGTGGACCATATACATACATATTTCTCAGTGAGCATAATGCATCATATTGCAATACCCTCAGCCAGTTGAATGTTCTACATTGCGTGTGGTTTATTCTGCTCTGATCTCTCTGCTCTTTGTCTTTTGTCCTTGAAATTAGTTTTGACCTACAGTGGCAGATAAAAGATGTCTGTATTATAGTTCTGGATAGTATACTGAATGGGAAAGTAAGAGTTTTAATGAGAGTTCTGGGTATCTTCAGGAAAGAAAAAAAAGGGTAGGGGTCAGCAGAGATAAGTATGTGGCCTAGGAGAATTGACCAAGGACAGCTAGAAGAAACAGGATTTGGAAAGTACTGAATGATTATATTAGTCAAAATAGGAGAGGTAGGGAAATATTTTAAGTGTTTTAATAAGTACAGTGTGTAAATTAAATTTAAAAGCAATGTACTTTGCTATCACAGTTAGCCTATGTAGAATTTAAGGGTCAGAGAAGATTTATTATATATGTATATTTGGGGGAATAGCAACATATAACCTTCCAAAATTTCAAAAAAAAAGAAAATAATTTTCACAATCATTTCCAAAATATTTACATTACTTACTGTTAAGGTATGTAAGTAGGGTGGAGATTATTGATACACAGCCATTTCTTCTTAAGTTTTATTTTGGAAATACAAGGTGGGTTAAGTAGGGACTATTGAATGGAATACTAATCTTCGTGAATTTTTTGGAAGCAGTTGGAAAGTACTTTTGTAGCTTACTAAGCTTAAGTATATAAATCTAAAGTTGCTTCTTGATAATTTAAAGTCTGAGAAGAGAGGGCATGTTTAGCCTGGGACCAAAGTTAAGATAAAGGATTCAGGGTTGGACAGTACAAAATATTAAGCCTTGGGTGAAACTTTAATTTTGGTTTCTTTAAGAACTCCTGAAATTTTTGCCCTCTTAAAGTTTTGTGCTTAAAATGGAACTCCACTGTATTTTGTATATTAGTTTAAAAAAAATTTTTTTTTTGAGGAAGATTAGCCCTGAACTAACTACTGCCAATCTTCCTCTTTTTGCTGAGGAAGAGTGGCCCTGAGCTAACATCCATGCCCATCTTCCTCTATTTTATACGTGGGACGCCTGCCATAGCATGGTTTTTTCCAATCGGTGCCATGTCCGCACCCGGGATCTGAACTGGGGAAGCCCGGGCCGCCGAGAAGCGGAACGTGAGAAGTTAACGGCTGCGCCACCGGGCCCACCTCTCCACTATATTTTGAATCTAATAGGAAAATAATGGTTATTCCATTTAGGGTGAAGTTGAAATTTTTATTGTTATCATTGTCATTTGAACAGTAACTTTTATACATGAATTCACTGATTTTCCCTTCTCTTTTAAAAAGCTTATTACCTCTGAGTCCCAACACTTACTCATAAGCTTCATTTAAAAAACACTGCTTGTGTTTTCTTGGCCTTCTGAAAATTCTGTTTCCTAATAATTTGAGGGAAAAAATGTTTTATATTTTAGTAAACTTTATTAATTGAGATAAAGTTACCAGAGAGGTGTCAGTTTTTCTTGTGAGGTTTTCCCAGTCGAGTTGACATTTCTGTTGTTGGTCTGGTTGCACAATTAATATACTTGAAGTGCTGTGTTATAAAATTGTATAGTTGAAGGCTCAATCAGTAAAATCTGATTATAGTTTTATGGTTAAAGAAAAATCCCTGAACTTTGTGAAGGGCATCTATAGCCACAGTAAGTTTTGTTGTGCAGGTGAGGAATAGTGCGCTTTTAAATCACATGATTTGTGATCTCTACAAAGGTTCCAAGTGCTTAATCTATGTTTTGGATCCTATTTACGTTTTTCAAATCCTTTTCTAGGTCTTAGACAATATATTCAGACACAATCAGTTGTTTCCTACTCCACTGATCCCATACATATCCAGATCTCCTTTAGAGCACTTAATATGTTTTGTGGTTGATTAAAAAGTTCTTTAAGAGTGGTAACTTTGTCTTTATCGTCTCTAACATGCACAGTGCCTGGCACGTTGTAGACATTGAGGGATGCTTAATTAATGTGATCCTTATTAGCATCTTGTATTTGAGTTAATCACTGGAACTCTTCATCTCTACTGTTGAATTAATTTTCTCTTTTCATACATAACTTTAGTTCTTTGAGTATTGTATTTTAAGATTTATATTGCCAATAACAGTGTTGGTTAATGTTTGTGAATTTTTTCCCATAGCATACAGATAAGAACCAGAAACACATAGCTATAAGCAAAGAGTAAAATAGAAGACTTACTCAGTTCTGACATGATTAAGGGCAAGATATCTGGGAAATTGCTTCTGAGTATAGGTAAGGGGTATTGAAGCCAGTTTCACTGAAGTAAACTGAGCTTTGGGGTGACATAATCACCTGTGAATAGAGGCTAAAAGCTATGACTGCCACCTAGGAGATGTTCCTGATGGCAGTAGGAAGAAGACAGAGTATTGTAACTAGAACCAGGGCCAAGGTGCCTGCCAATTTGAATACTGGGTTATTGCTATCCCTCTGGAAGAAAGAGCTTTGAAGAACTTGAGGCTTTCTGCTTCCGGGAATAAATGAATGATTTCCTATCAGACTGACTCACCTGCAGAAAGCAACACTAAAATATTTATATAATACAAGGCTACCCCAAGGCACTGGGGAATGAATACAAGCAGAGCTAGAATGGAGTTAGCCCTTGGAGGAGGCAAGTTTATACAATGAATGCTTGTTTGTCTAGCTTTTAGCTTGGGATCAAGCACAGTAGGCGGCACTAATTCCAACTTGTGAGAAATCCCTGTTGTCGGAGAAAGGGGAATAAAGGAAGGAACAGAGACAGAGAAGGAATCCCCAAATTCTAGCTGACCCCTGAATCACACATGTGCAGAACAGACTTAAAGGACCTCAGCTACAGATCTGAACTGGGACCAGACTTGGCACCCAAGAAACAAAGTTTGGAGTTCTGAATTGAATCAAGACAGTTGCCTATTAACATAAGAATAAACCCTCAAAAAAAAAGTAACAGAATCCCGAATCAGCATACAGTTCAAAATTAAAACCTGAAAATGAATCACATTCTCAAAAGAAAATCAACTGCTAACAGTCTCTAGATGTTGGAACTAACAAGATAGGTATTTTAAAGTAGCTGTTAAAATGATTTTCATAAAGGAAGACAAAATATGAGAAGATAGGAAGTCCTAACAGAGAAGTAAAAACAATTAAAAGGACCAAAAGGGGATTTTAGAACTGAAAATAGAATATCTGAAATAAAAATTTACTGGATGGATTTAACTGCTGAGGAAACAGTATGGAAATTTGAAGATAGAGCAATAGATATCCATTGTAAACAACAGGGAAAGGAGCAAAATTGAAATAAAAGGGAATAACATGTCAAATGTTCTAACATATGTATAATTGGAGTCCCAGAAAGAGGAGAGAGCAAGTGAGACAGAAAAATGCTTGACAAAATAATGGCATAGAATCTCACAAATTTCTTGAAAGATATAAATTTATAAATTCAAGATTCTCATCATACAACAATCAAAAGGAACACAAAGGAGGCCACAGTGTGGCACATTAGAGTAAAACTGTTGAAAGCCAAGATTAAAGAGCCAGTCTTGAAAGCAATAAGAAAAATTATATGTTATATACAGAGGAACAATAATACAGTTAATGGCTGACCTCTTATCAGAGAGCAGAGAGGCCAGAAAAAGAGTAAACTACAGTCTTGTGTTGTGTAACAAGGTTTCAGTCAGTGATGGGTACCATATATCATGGTGGTCACAATGATAAGTATGATAGAGCCTAGGTGTGTAGTAGGCTGTACCATCTGGGTTTGTGTAAGTACACTCTATGATATTCCCACAGTGATGAAGTCACCCAACAATGCATTTCTCAGGATGTTATCTCCATTGTCAAGAGCTGAATGACTGTATCTTTTAAATGCTAAAAGAAAAAAAGTCAACCCTGAATTCTATAACCATTGAAAATATCTTCAAAATGAAGGTAAAAGGCCATTTTGAAATAAAAGATAACTAAGAGAATTCATTACCACCAGACCTGCATAGTAGAAATGCTAAAGGGGAATTTTTCAGGCTAAAGAGAAGTCAGAGCAGAGGGAAAGTTGTTACTTAGAAATGATGAACACCAGTAATGATAAATCTCTGGGTAAATAGAGAAGATTCTCTTTTTTTGGTGGGAGATTGGGGGGTTCTTTTTCCCCTTAATTTTTACATAATATGTATGACTATTTAAAGAGGAAAAAAAAATACGGGCATACTTCATTTTATTCTGCTTCACTTTATTGTGCTTCACAGATTCTGTGTTTTTTTTACAAGACGCTTCACTAGTGAAAAGATTATGACTCACTGAAGGCTCAGATGATGATTAGCATTTCTTAGCAATAAAATATTTTTTAACTTAGGTATGTACATTTGGTTTGTTTTAGACATAATGCTATTGCACACTTAACAGACTGTAGTATAAACATAAATTTTATATGCAGTGGGAAACCCAAAAGTTTGTGACTCGCTTTATTGCAATATTCACTGTATTGTGGTTGTCTGGAATTGAACTTGCATCTCCAAAGTGTGCCTGTACCATTGTCCTGTGGAGTTTCTAACCTCTGTATGTGTAAAAATGGACCTATATGGTTGTAAGGTTTCAACATATTATGTGAAGTGGTAAAATATTAATCATAAGTAGACCTTGAAAAGTGAAAGATTTATATCATAACCCCCAGAGCAACCCCTGAAAATATAATGCAAAGGAATATAGGTAAAAAGACACTAAGGAAAACTAAAATGGAATTGCAGAATATATTGAAATAGTATATTTTAAAAAGTCAGTAAGGAAAGCAGAGGAACAAAAACAGAGGCTATGTATAGAAATCCAGTAATAAAGTTGGTAGAGCCAGACCTAATCTTATTAATATTTGCATTAAATAACAATGGAAGAAACACTCCAATGAAAAAGCAGAGACTGGCAAAATCGATTAAAAAAAAAAGGACCCAGCTATATATTGTAAAGCATGTAGCTGTACTTATAGCTATACTAAAGTTTCTCAACAAGAGAAACTTCAAATAAAAAGATAGAAGTAGGTTGAAAGTAAATAGAAAAAGATATATCAAGAAAATAGTAATCAGAAGGTTGGAATGGCTTTATTGATATCAGGTAAAATAGATTTCAACAGAAAAAATTTGTATCAGGTAAAGGGATGTTTCATATTGATAAAAGTTTAGCAGGAAGACATAACAATCATAAATGTTTATTCACTAATACAGAGTCACTTAAAGCATGAAACAAGAATTGACTTAAAGGCAGAAATAGACAATAATTCCACAATCAGATTGAGATTTTAACACAACTCTTTCAGCAGTTGATAGAACAAGATAAAAAATCAGCAAAGACTGAGAAGAACTCAACATTATTATCAGCCACTTGACCTCATTGTTGTTTATAAAACATTACACCTCACAACTGGAGAATTCACATTTTTTCAAGTGCGCATGGTACATTAAATAGGATAAAACATATACTAGGCCATAAGGTTTGAAAAGATTGAAATTATACAGAGTATGAGCTCTGACAAAAAATGGAATTAAACACTGAATATATGAAAATTGAACAAAACACTTCTGTACAATCCATTGGTCAAGAGATGTCATAAGAGAAATTAGAAAATATTTTTCACTGAATGATAATGACAATGCAATGTAAAATTTGTGAGATGAAGCTAAAGCAGTGTTTACAGGGAATTTATGTCTGTAGATGTTTATATTTAAAAACTTAAATCAATTATCTAATTTTCTGCCTAATTAAAGTTAAAAAAAAAATACAGCAAACCGTTACCTTACAGCAAGGTGAGTAGAAAGAAGAAAATAATAAAAATAGGAACAGAAATTACTGAAATAGAAAATGGACAAGTAGAGAAGAACAATGAAACTAAAAAGTGTTTTTTAAAAAGATTGATAAAGTAGATAATGCTATAGTTAGACTTATCCAGAACGAAAGAGAGAAGATGCTAATTACCAGTATCTGTAATAAAACAGGGGACATCGCTATAGATCCTACAGACATAAAAAGACTTTTGAGGGACTTCTGTGAGCAACTTTTTAAGCCAATAAATTTGACAACTTAGATGAAATGTCTTTGAAAAAAGCAAATTATTACCCCGAAGTAACAGAAAAGTTGAATTAGCCCTATATTGATTAAAGAAGCTGAATTTGTAATTAAAAATTGCCCCACAAAGAAAATCTGAAGCCTAGATGGCCATACTAATGAATTTTATCAAACTTTAAAAAAGAAATTGTGTGAATCCTATATAAAGTCTTTCATAAACGATATAAGGAGGAACTAAGTTTATCACCATAAATTGATAATGATGCCACCAGAAAAGGAAAATGAAGATCAGTATTCCTCATAGATGCAGGAACTTCTTAATAAAATTTTAGTAAATTGAATTCAGTGATAGATGGAAAGGATACTACATCAATAAGAAGTAGAGTATATCTTGGCATGGCAACATTAGTTTAACACCTGGGAATTAGTGTAATTCGTCACATCTGTAGAATAAAGGTAAAAAACTATATGATTATTTCATTACCTGAATAGAGAAGTATTGGACAAAGTTCAGTACACTTTCATGATAAAACCTCTTAGCAAGCTGAGACTAGAAGGAAATTTCCTCAATTTGATAGAGACCACCTGTGAAAATACCTTTAGTAACATAATACTCAGCAATGGAAGATTCAGTGCATTTCTTCTAAGATCATGAACAAGCCAAGGATGTTTGCTTTCACCATCTTTATTCAAGTTTGTACTGAAAGTCTTAGCAAGTGTGATAAGACAAGAAAAAGAAATAAAAAGGCATACAGATTTGAAAGGAAGAAGTAAAACTATTTTCAGACTTCCTGGTTCTTACATAGAAAATTATAAGTTTTATAAAAGGATCAGTTCAACAAGAAGAGATCAGGATCTTAAATTTGTGTATACCAAATAGTATAGCTTGAAAATATAGAAAGTAAAAATTACCAGAACTAAAAGGAGAAAAAACATAAATCCACAATTATAATTTTAAAATAACTCTAAATAACTGATAGAACAAGCAGACAAAAACTATAAGAATACAGAGGTTCTGAACAATACAACTAGCAGAATTAATTAACTAAAAAAGAAGATTGTACCCAACAATGACAATTCATTCTTTTAAAGTGCATGTCAAACATTTTGCCAAATTGTGTGCTGGGCCAATAAAGAAAGCCTTAGCAAAATTCAGAAGTCTAAAATCATTCACAGTGTGTTCTTTAATCACAATGGGATTGAGCTGGAAATTAAAAATTAAAAGTTGGCCACAAATGGAGTACATTTCAACTTAAGGATCTAGAAAGAACAGTGAAGTGTAGATCAAAGCAAAGAAAGAAAAGAAGTAAAGCAAAGAGCAAAATCTAATAAATAGCAAATGTCCTGAATATTATATTGATGATTAACTAAAATAAAAGATGTTTCTTTGAAATTCCACAGAGTAGGAAAACTTATGTAAAAATGAGTGAAAAAAAGAGAGAAGCAGAACTCATTTGATTTTATTTATAGCACTATTTTATGTACCACCAAGGAGTAAAAAGAACCAAATAAACTGACAGAAAGCTTGCTGTTAACACAGAATTTATAATTCTACAGAGACTTACTTAGTCTTCTCTTTTCATTACATTCTGTGATATAGGTTAAATGGAAGATGTAAATGAAATTAATCAAATTTCTAAGACTTTCTCAAAGTTCTCTACTATCTTTTTACTCAGGTTTTCATGCCGTATGGTAATCTGTGATACTAGGAATATTTATGATGCAGCATTTTTAAAGGAGTGCTCCATTATTCTTCCCTAGAATTCTTTTCCAAGCCATTCCAAGTTTTAATACACATTGTTGTCAAGAACAGTAAAGGGTCTGAGATTTTATCTTACTTATAAGTTAACAAGTTAACTTGCCATCACAGTTTTAAGGATGCTGGCAGAAGACCAGAGACTCCTGGATCAGAGACCAGACTTTTCTATTCACAGCAAAAGCAGTAGCAGAGTGTCAGCATATTTGCATTGATTCCCTGAGCCCCAGTTCCCAGCTGAGGCTGTACACTCAGTGGGCTGTGTTGCTGAAGAGGAGCTGGGGCCAGGTCCCCAGCATTTGTGAACAAGCAGCAGACAGACTGTACAGTCTCTACCCCGTGGGAGTGAGCACTTGTCAAGATGTGTGGTCTCCTTGACCTGCTTAGTTGCCTCTGTGACTGACTAGAGAAACTGCTCAGTTTGAGGAGATAGGTAACCTTGTACCCTGGCATACCCCATGGCAACTTGCAGGGATGCTCAGGGGTTGAGGCAGACTGCTCCTCCCAACAGTGCTTTAGGCAGGGACAGCTGTGTCCTGCTGCTGCCTGGCTTACAGCATTAGCAAGACACTTCAGGTTTCAGAGATGTTAAAATATTTTAAAAGAAATGCCTTAGAGTAGGTGACATAGTGTAAGTAAATATCAAGAATGAAAGTGAGGGCCAAATTAGAAATACTGGAGATATTTTTTTAAATCATGGAAAATGCAGTGAACAATTTTAGAGCTATAAATTTGAAAAGTTATATAACTTCAATTCTGTATTTTACAAATATCATTTGTTTCTCAATCAGTCTTTATAGTCAATAAAATCTAATAAATTCTTTTTTCTTTCTAAAAAATAATAAAACTTTTGTGTGTGGAACTGAATTGATTGGTTTCAAAATTAAGACAGTAAAACTGTCCGTTGGTGATTGAGACAATTCTGAAAGAAAAGTAAAACAAAATGGAGGAGTGCCTTGAGTGCATTTAATTCTATCATTTTATTAATTTTTAATATTACTGAGGGACAGCAGGTAGACCAGTATGATTAGACTAAGAGCTGTTTTAGTACAATATGTGTGTGTGTATTGTGGAAAGAAGGGGTAGATGCAGAGGAATGGCAAAAGAGGAGCGGGAGACGTGACTGTTCACTAAGTGACAGGGCAGTTGAGTTTGTGTGTGCAAAGAGAAGTTCCAGATGACTTAAGCATCTAAAAGTGAAGAGCAAAAAATTTAGCCGTTAGAAGAAACTGTAGGAGAGTGTATTTATGACTTTAAAGAAAGATTACTGACTAGAAACTCAAAAAGAAAGATGGATAGATATGAGTACATTGGGAAAAGAACCTTGCTATGCAAAAGACACCATAAACCATTAAAGGACAGGCCGTGCAAAGTATTTGTGTTCAAAATATATAAAGAATTCATTCAAAAACAGAAACGAGACCACAGATCCAATAGTGAATCGTCAACTCACAGAACAAGAAACCTGAATGAACAATAAACACATGAAAGATGCTTTATTTTGTTAATATTCAGGAGAATACATGTTATAATGAGACTATAATGTGATATATGACACTCATCAAGTTGTCAAAAATAAAAATACTACCTGGGTCTAGGATGTGGAGAAACACAAAGTCCCATGCACTGAGGTCAAGAGTGTAAATTGGTACAGCCACCTTGGAGAGCAATTTGGCAGTGTCTATTAATAGTGGATTTTTAATTTGTTTGGTAAGATCTTGTCTATGGAAATTCCACTTTTTTGTAATTTCCTTAAGAGATGTCCTGGAAGATAGAATGAGGATGTTCACTGCAGCCTTGTTTATGATAATATAAAATTGGAAAGAGCATAAATGGAGAGAGAGAAATTCTGGATTCTTCCTATAAGAGAATATTATGTAGTAATGAAAAGGAATAAATTTGATCAAATACACTTGATTCAACATCTACTCAGTCTTGAAATTGTGATGTTCAAAAAAGGGCACAGTTTTTAATTATTATTCTAAGTACTTTTCTCTTCAGTGTTAAAAATATATGATGTTTTTAATACATAGAACAAGTTGGAAAGGGAGCCCTTATTTCATGGTGACATAGTGATGAGTCACTCTGTATGTGAGATGGAATTTTATGTCTAATTTATTAAACTATTAAGAAACACTTGAAATATTGAATACTTGAGATTTTGTGGGGGAGGCATGGGTAATTAGCTTCTGTTTTCTGTTTAAATAACAAAGATAGTTAATACGTGACCAAAGCTTTTCACTATTCATCTCTCTCAAATCTGTCACCTCATTGTGATGTAATCTGTTCATTTATGTAGGAAATTATTTTCAAAGACAATCCTCTCATGATTGAACAGTAACCAACTAAATGTAGTTGTATTCTGGGGTGTTGAGGTCAAAATTAGAATATTTTTCTATGGATTATTAATGTCTTACGAGTGCAGACTATTTGTAGAAAGTTAAAATATGTGTGCATACATGCTACACATACGTACATTCTACTCTGTGTGTCTCGTTTGCATCTTATAATATGGTCTTTTTTGGATTAAGTCGAGAATTTCTAAAAATTCATCTTAAATTACTTGTATCTAGTTAAATTTGGGGTTTTATGGTCTTTTCAATATGCCTTTAATGCCTTGATTTATTTCAAGAAGAATTCATTTTTCCTGTCTTAACTACTTTCCATCATGTTTATTGAATAAGGATTACTCCAACATGTTTATTAAAGAAATTATTTTTTCGCACTAAAATGAATACTTCTTTCTTTCTTAGCACTGTGGATTTGGTCCACATTATTTGACGTTCTGGAATAGATTTTAATTTATTTAGCCTAAAAATACTCCAAAACATATTATGACTACTGTGAAACACATACTGACCAAAGCTAGCCTCTTGTATTTATATCATAGGGTATAATTATGGCTTTCATGGCCTAATTAGATACTTTAAATTTTATTTTATAATTTTTATGGAGGTGAAACTTTAATGAAAAGTGTGTAAGTCAGGATTCAACTGGAGAAGCGGCAGGACACACACACACAGAGATTGATTATGAAGAATTGGCTTACACAGTTGTACCTGCTCCTAGTCAAGGGTCCAGAGCAGTCAGGAAGGAAGATCCAGGGGGAAGGAAGAGCATCTGTAGACCCAGTTGATGTTTGGAGTATTGGAGTATCTTGAGTTCAGAGAAGGCCTAGTGCCTCTTTTAAAGGCTTCCAGTTGAACAAGTCAGGCCCACCCAGTATAATCTCCCTTTTGAGTAAAGTCAGCTGGTTAGTGACTTTAATTATGCCTACAAAATCCTTTCGCAGTCACACCTAGATTAGTGTTTGGTTGAATTGCTGGGAGAAAGTGGGTATATGCTACAAAAGTGACCCCACTGCCTCCCTTTTGTCCTCCAACTCTTGGGAAGAATACACTTTTTTGCTCACCCTAACTGGAAACACACTAGGATGGGATTCTGGCAGCTGTAGTTCAGCCTAGCTAAGTTGACACACTCAGATAACTAACTTTTCTTCTTAAATAGTAGCTCACTTTATTTCAATTATTGATATTA
Source organism: Equus quagga (assembly GCF_021613505.1). Lineage (NCBI taxonomy): Eukaryota > Metazoa > Chordata > Mammalia > Perissodactyla > Equidae > Equus > Equus quagga. The sequence goes on along the minus strand of NC_060274.1, from coordinate 5,641,289 downwards.
AAGAATAATGTCAGTGATAAGCAAGGGATATAAAATTAAATGTTGGGGCCAGCTCCGTGGCCAAGTGGTTAAGTTCTTGTGTTCTGCTTCGGTGGCCTGGGGATTCGCTGGTTCGGATCCTGGGCACGGACTTGGCACCACTCATCAAGCCATGCTGAAGCGGTATCCATGTAGCACAACCAGATGGACCTATAGCTAAAATATACAACTATGTAATGGGGAGCTTTGGGGAGAAGAGGAAAAATAAAAGAAGAAGAAGAAGATTGGCAACAGTTGTTGGCTCAGGTGCCGATCTTAAAAAAAATAAATAAATAAAAGTTAAATTAAATTAAATGTTGTTAGAAGATACACAGCTATTTCCAGAAGGTTAAGATCACTTAGGAGTTACCTGGTCCATTTTTGGACTGTATTTAGTTTATATTTAATAGATAGGTTTACCTGCTCCTGTCCAATTTGTTCTGTATTTTTCTTCCTGGCATCAGTTTTATATATTTAGTGTACAAAGTCCTTTTAACATTTGATGTGAAGGAAAGCAGTAATTCAGAAACAAGATATCTAAACAAGGTTCCAGTTTATTAGAATTCAACTTATCTGGAGAGTTGTCTGAGTCATAAATGGAAAGGGAATTATAGAAGCTGGCTAGAGAAATCCTATTTTCTAGGAAAAACAAATCACAAACTGAAATTAATTCATTTCTCGATTCTTTTATTCAATAGACATTTAATAAAGTTTCTTTTGTGATAAGCTATCTGCTAAGTGCTAAAGATAATAAGATACCGTGCCTGCCCATTTACCGGCAAGATGGACAAGTATAGATTTTGATTAGAAGTGGCTCAGATAAGCACGTTTGCAAAACACTGTTTTACATAGAAGTAATTTTTCGTTGGTCGCATGTTCTGTTTTATTCCAAAGCTGGGCATAACTGAGGGGAGCCACAGTCTCATTTCTAAAGTAGTCATCCAGGTTTCCCGAATATATTTTTCAGAATGATTGCAAACCATTTGAATATTTTAAGGAAGAGAGTATTTTGTATTTATTGGGAGAAAGGCCTTTACTTTGTTTATGGATATCAAAGGATATTATATTTCTTTGATGAGCAAGGGATGTAAATTTAGGTGTTGTTAACAACATTAAGGTTAAATTTGTACATGTAGGTATGTAAATTGTTTGCAATTTGTGAGCTGCAGACTTTGAGGGTTAGGGTTCCATTTATTGTCTGATAGTTTCTACTAACTGCCTAGAGTAAAATCACTTCTTTCAGCATGGAACAATTAGAATAAAATGCTCTATTTTTCAAAGAAAGTCAAGTTAATTCTATTTATAAATTCATTTTTTTCTTAGAATGTCAATTTTATATTTTGGCAAGAAGATTTGACTAAGTAAACCTAGAAAGACCACTATAATTCGCCTGTTCCAAATCGTCCCAAATGCAATGGGTGTTTACAAGGTTTGCGTTTTTTATGGATGTCTGAATTTACTTATTCAGTATTTCTTTCCCTTTCTTTTCAGAGCAGCATGAAAGTAGTCATTGGGCTTTCTGTTCACTGAGGATCTGTCGGTACCTGTTCTGCTCTATAGAGAAAACCAGAGAGCTGAACTAGGTGTAGAATTGGTGTTCATTGAACATGGTATTTTTTTCTCCCATTTCCCACCAGGTTCTTACTGTTTCACTAAATAAACATCTGAATGTGAAGAATATTTTACGAAGTATCAGGCAGGAATCCTGACTTTAAGTAGCCATAGTAGAAATGAAAAGATGAGATGTGTAGATATATAGAGTTGTCTATAAAAATGTGTCATTAATAAGAATCCAGTGACTAGGACTGCTACAGAAAATCAGGATGAAAGAGCTCTTGAGACAGCTTGACAAGAAGGGGACCTTAGAGATAATGTCAGATTTCATGTGGACCGGCAAAAAGGATGAGTTCAGTGATGATACTTACAGTGTGGCATGGTGGAGGGAGGACGTGCGAGAAAGTCAGATTTGTGTTCACCTTCTGGGTCTTTTACTTACTGGTTGAAAGGCTTAAGACAAGTTACTTTCTCTAAGTCTCCTCATCTGTAAAATATGGTTAATGATAGCTACCATTCAGGATTAGTAAATAAATACTAAAGGATTACCTTTAGTATTTTTATATTTATCGTTTTAGAATATAGACGGTTGATAGATCCTTAGGTATCTGGGTCATTTTCAAGAAGGTGTTTTCTCCAATTATGATTACTATTTACATTATTTAAATTGCAGCTCATTCTCAAAATTAACCACAGTAATTGTTAATGGTAGCTTAATTCATAAGCATTATAGTGATTGCGTATGGTGGTTGTAAAGTTTCTTTTGTACCTCAGAAGATGCTTTCCATTGTGTTCATATTTTAGTTAGATGGTGAATAGCATCTGTTACCTTCTGTGTAATAGAAAAACTCAATAAATATTTATTAAATAAATAAATATATGAACGAGTTGCTCAAGGTTATAGAAATAGTTGCTTAATGTTACAGAGATAACGAAATAAGGCTGAAATAAGGCACTAAAATAGGCTGGCATAGAAGTCTGTTCATTGCTTACTATATTATGTACCCTGTCCACTTTTTGGGGGTAGGGAGTGGGGAGAGACCTTCTTCTGTGTTACCTTCCTACCTAACCAATTCTTTTTATATTTGCTCTCTATGCTGTAATGAGTAAATGATGATTTAGGGCTTGGAGCAAACTTAACATTCTAGTTATCAGTCAGTGAATATGAATACTTGATAGGTGCTTAACCCCATGGAATATAAAACAATTATAAATTTTGTGCTTTTTTTCTTTACCAAGGATCTCGAAGTTCAGTTATAACAGCATGGCTCTCCCATACACCCACAGATATGCATTCTTAAATCAGCAATTATAGGTTAAGGTTATTATTCTACACAATTGTGTTTGTGATGCCGTTTCTCACTGATGGGTTCAAGATCACATGAAGGCAGCTGTGAATTAATATTTGGGCAATATGAATGCTATAAATTTCCACAGTGGCATTAGGTTGAGTGGGACATAGCAAAGTAACAGCTACAAGTAATGGAGCTGCTCTTTGTCTTCTGTCTTACGGTCCTAACGGACCATAACATTAATGAACCATGTGCTCTTGCTCTCTTACATTTGGAAATCCTAATTACATAACATTAGGCTGTGATCTCTTGCTTCAGGAAGTAAGGCAGACTAATATGATGAATGTTTAGATGAATTCTGATAGGGTAACTTGGGAAAATATTATGGAAGAAGTAATATTTGAACTCATTCTTCAATTTCATCAGTTTTTTATAAATTCCTTTTACTACTCTTTTAGTCTATATTGTGTAGAGCTCATGGAATAATCATGGTTTATTCCTCTTCCTGGGAAACTATAGTCATCCTCCTTTATTATGCATCAAATCCAAACCCTGTATGGAGGGCAGTCCAGTGTTTTTGATCAGCTGAGCTCTCCTCCAGTCTACAACCCCAAATCCTTTAAGCTTCTTTCTCCTAAAAAGTATACTTTAAAATAATGTCATGTTTTTATTTAATATGTTTAATATCTTTTTATTGACTAATTAAAAATAGATTATCTTAAGCTCGTACTCTTTATCCCCAAAGTACTTTTCCAGTTCATTTTTGTAAATTATAACCTCTAGTCATGTCAGTTTATTTGCTGTTATTCAGTCATCCCTTCTCTGTATTCCTGCTTATGTCATTTCCTATAATCATTTATCGCTCTTTGATTTTAGATAGGCTGTTCAAACCATGGTAATGTCAGTTTCACAGCTCTTACGAGATGCTAGGTACTCTTCTATGTGCTATACAAACCTAACACATTTAGAATTCATCACAGTCCTGTGACATAAATACTACACTTACATCTGTTTTACATATGAGGAAACCGAGGTTCAGATATTTTGCCCAAGATTAGACAGCTAGTAAGTGACTAGTAAGTGTAGTATCATAAATTCCTTTAGAATATCAGCAAATGAATATTCAAAATTCATATTTAAAAATCATATTCTAAAACAAATAATTGTTTCCTTTTGTTTTGAATGTCTGTAGAACTTACTTTCTGAATAAATTCCCTCGGGCAAATGGAGCTTTCTAACAGTGAACCAGGAGCTGCCACCCTCTTCCCGTCTCCTTAAAACTGTCATCCATAGACCTAGTGATGGTCTTTGCTTGAGGCAGTAAGTTATCCTGTAGGTGAATTTGTCAAAATAATCATCTCGTTTCTTGTTATTGTTTTCAGTGAAATAGTTTTAATCTTTTTTATTATTTTGGTTTTTAAATATTATGTTTAACCTTTCTTGTCTTACTTAGTATACTGTTAGCTGTCAGGTGTTTAAGGCAGAAGTGTCTGATATCAGGTCAGTTTAGCTGAGTGATGTTGAGTAAAGTTTCTGCCCATTAGCTTATCTCATTTTTAAAGAAGAAATCGATGATGATAATACCTACCTCTCAGGTTTAAAAGGATTGATTAACTTTATAGATACAAAATGCTGAGTACAAAACCCTGTGTATGTTACTTTGTTATTAATAATATTAGCTGTGACTTTATTTTTGTGTCTCATTCTGTGCAGTAGTAAATGTTAAACGGTTATGGGGCGTTTATATTATAGTCATTGCTAAGGGATATGGAGATGAGTCTGATTCCAGACTTGCTGAAGCTTTTTAGATAGCGATACACATCAGACTTACTATGTCAAAAGAACAAATGATACAATGGAAATACAGGAAATATCCTGTCTGAGAGGACCTGGGGAAAATTTCATTGAGATGATTTTTGAAATTGAGTTTTGGTGATTTGAGAAGGAAAATGAGTATAAGTAGAAATGTTAGTCTTTTTTTATTTTAATCTTTTTTTAAAAAAAATCTTTTCTTGGTGTACCCTCAGCAAATAAATATTGCAATTTAACATTTTAAAACAAACGATTGTTTTTCTGTCTTTAATAATCTTTTCTTATGTCTGCTAGATAGTGGAGAGAATAAGACCCAGTATACAAAATTTCACATATGGGTAGTGAAAGGATTCTATTAATGCTATAAAGAAGTATTTCATGCTTCCATGGGCAATAACTACTTTTATGTAAGTGAGCATTAGAAACAGGAACTCAGCCCAAAGTAAAGATTTCCCGCAAGTTCTTTATTTCTATTCCTACTCTCTGTTTTTGTTAAACGTTAGCCAGACAGTGATCTTTAAACTTGCTGAGAAATGAAATTAAAAATCACCTGTTTGTTTTTATCTTTTTATGGGAAACTCTTTGCACATATTTAGTTCAATCTTTTCAACCTTAACTATGGTATCATCAGGATCATATTCAGCTTCTCAGTCGCATCCAAAATTCTTTCTGCATACTAAAAGCAGCTCTGATCTAGAGAAATCTTACTAGTTTTGATCATCACTGAGACAGACCAGTATTATTTGGCTAGAACTGGCAGTACATAAGTTTAGTTCAGACACACATTAATTACAGTTAAATTAATGGAATTAACATATGAAAATTGGAAGGAGAACATACCTGGCAATTATTTAGTATTGTGTTTGTAGGAAATAGTTGTTGTTTGTGTGTGTGTGTGTGTGTGTGTGTGTGTGTGGCTTACTACAACACAGATTTATTACCTTACAATTCTGAAGGTCAGAAGTATAAATCAGGCTTGCTGATATAAAGGCAAGGAATGGGGAGACTTTCATGTACATCATCTTGATCCAGAACCAGAAGTCTGAAATACAGTTGATTTCTATATATTGACCATGTATCCAATGACATTTGAAATTCCTTCTTAATTTGAGTGATACATCTTTATATTATTTTGGATTTTCTATGCACACAACTGTATAATCTGAGTAATATAATTATTATCCATTTCAGTGCTTATCACTTTGTTTTGTTTCATTTAATTGCTTGATACTTCCAGTACCATGCTGAATGGAAGTATTCATAGGGAACATACTTGGATCATTCCCAATCATGGGGGGAAATACTGGCATCAAATTGTTTCTGATGTTCTGTTATTGTCTTTTTTTTTCATTGAGATCGTAATAGTGTATAACATTGTGAAATTTCAGGTGTACATTATTATTTGTCACTCACCGTATAAATGTGTTGCTTCACCCCTTGTGCCCACCCCCCAATCCCCTTCCCCCTGGTAACCACTAATCTATTCTCTTTGTCCGTGTGTTTGTTTATCTTCCACATATGAGTGAAGTCATGTGGTATTTGTCTTCTCTGTCTGGCTTATTTCCCGTAATGTAATACCCTCAAGGTCCGTCCATGTTATTGCAATGGGACGATTTTGTCTTTTTCATGGCTGATAGTATTCCATATATTTATACACACACACACACACACACACACACACACACGTGCACACGCACACACACACACTCCACATCTTCTTAATCCAATCATCAGTCGATGGGAACTTGGGTTCCTTGAATGTCTTGGCTATTGTGAAGAATGCTGCAGTGAACGTAGGGGTACATCAGTCTCTTTGTGTGGTTGATTTCAAGTCCTTTGGCTGATTACCTGGTAGTAGGATAGCTGGGTCATCTGGTATTTCTAATTTTAATTTTTTGAGAAATCTCCATACTGTTTTCCATAGTGGCTGCCACCAGTTTACATTCCCACCAGCAGTGTATAAGGGTTCCCCTTTTTTCCACAACCTCTTCAACATTTGTTATTTTTTGTCTTGGTGATTATAGCCATTCTAACAGGTATGAAATGATATCTAAGCATAGTCTTGATCTGCATTTCCCTGATGATCAGTGAAGTTGAGCATCTTTTCATGTGCCTATTGGCCATCTGTATATCTTCTTTGGAAAAACGTCTTTTCATATCCTCGGCCCATTTTTTGATTGGGTTGTTGGTTTTTTTTTTTTTTTTTTTGATCAGTTGTGTGAGTTCTTTATATGTTATGGAGATCAACTCCTTGTTGGATATTATGATTTGCAAATATTTTCTCCCACTTGGTGGGTTGTGTTTTCATTTTGTTCCTGGTTTCCCTTGCCTTGCAGAAGCTCTGTAGTCTGATGAAGTCCCACTTGTTTCTTTTTTCTTTTGTTTCCCTTGTCTGAGTAGACTTGGTATTCGAAAAAATCCTTTTACAACTGATGTCAAAGAGTGTACTGCCTATATTTTCTTCTTGAAGTTTTATGATTTCAAGTCTTAGCTTCAAGTCTTTGATCCATTTTGAGTTTATTTTTGTGTGTATGGTGAAAGATAATGGTCTCCTTTCATTCTTTTGCATGTGGCTGGCCAGTTTTCCCAGCACCATTTATTGAAGAAACTTTCCTTTCCATATTGTGTGTTCTTAGCTCCTTTGTCGAAGATTAGCTGTCCATAGATCTGTTGTTTTATTTCTCGGCTTTCAGTTCTGTTCTATTGATCTGTGTGCCTTTTTTTGTACGCATACCATGCTGTTTTGATTACTATAGCTTTGTAGTATGTTTTGAAGTCAGGTATTGTGATGCTTCCAGCTTCGTTCTTTTTTCTCAGGATTGCTTTTGGTATTCGGGGTCTTTTGTTGCCCCATATGAATTATAGGATTCTTTGTTCTATTTCTGTGAAGAATGTCATTGGGATTGCATTGAATCTGTAGATTGCTTTAGGTAGTATGGACATTTTAACTGTTCTTCCAACCTATGTACATAGAATATCTTTGCATTTCTTTTTGTCATCATTGATTCTTTGAATAATGTCCTGTAGTTTTCATTGTATAGGTTGACCTCCTTGGTTAAATTTATTCCTAGATATTTTATTCTTTTTGTTGGGATTGTAAATAAGGTTGTATTCTTGAGTTCTTTTCTGTTAATTTGTTATTGAAGTATAGAAATGCAACTGATTTCTGTAAGTTGATTTTTCACCCTGCAACTTTGCTGTAGTTGTTGATTATTTCTAATAGTTTTCTGATGGATTTTTTTTTTTAGGGTTTTCTATATATAAAATCATGTCATCTGCAAACAGTGAGAGTTTCACTTCTTCATTGCCTATTTGGTTTCATTTCTTTTTCTTGCTTAATGGCTCTGGCCAAAACCTCCAGTGCTGTGTTGAATAAGAGTGATGAGATTGGGCACTCTTGTCTTGTTCCTGTTTTCAGAGGGATGGCTTTCCATTTTTTCCCCATTGAGTATGATGTTGGCTGTGGGTGTGTAGAAGATAGGTTTTTCTTGTGAAGGAAAAGTATTAAGAATAGTCCTTTTGTTTATAACTTGGAAAATCTTTGACATAAAACAATGAAAGTTCTTTGAATTTAGCAAATATGTTTCATTGTGCTTAATTTAATAAGCATTTGTTAGATTCTTGCTGCCTATAAAGGCTTGCCTAGATGAGATAAAATTATTTTGTTCTTCGTATATTATTAGAAAATAATTTGCTTTGAAAACATGATTGTTGTTGGACTTACGTTCAGGTTAAAAAAATTTTTGAGTTCAACTTTATAACTAGAGTCAGTTAGCAATTAAACTGTGAAGTCTACTTTATGTCCATTTTGTCAATCAACATTTCTTAAGCTAATTTGATTGTAGGTACAATTGCTGATGGTTACATGTCTGAGTTTATCACTTGGCTTCAAATGTATATATTCATAAGTGTGTTATTTGAACCGTGGTTTGCTTAAATATTATAACACTTTTGGAATTCCTATCTAGGAAGTTTTGGCACATGAACTTTCACATTAAGAGCACAGTAGGGGGAGAAGTCTTGTGCTCATTTTCCTGATTAGAAATGTATAATTAAAAGAGTCTGTCAGCAGGAGTTGGGACAATCAGTGTATTCTGATACTTCATGTTATAGAATTACTTTGTTGTTCAAACAGATACTGTAATTAGAGCCTAATTTAAAACTTCATAGGGCAGCGACTCATCGGGTGTTTTTGTTTTTAATCAGAAACAAAAGTATTTTCTCAAATGTTGAGAGTGTTTTTTACTTACTATTTTTATATCCCTGTAAACAGCAGATTCCAAAATGAAGTGGATGATGTTTTATTTAAAACTAATGGTTAGAACTTCTTTCAGGATGATGGTTTCAATTAGCCCTGACTTAGCATAATGTTGGATATATGCATTGTATATTAAGACTAAATTTTAGTTTTGAGAATCTCATCTATTGAAAACTTTAGTGAATGGAGGAATTCTGTGTGTTAAGTGGTCACAGGTTTATCATTTTAGTATATTTGTGTCATTGAAATTTGATAGGCAATTCTGTCATCCAGGAAAAAAGCATTTTTGTAGGTGTAAGAGATCTCTTTTACCAGGTGCTTCTCTTGACTTTATTCTTGATATTGTTTTTCATATTTGATATTGCTCTTCACAGGACTTATTCAGGAATTCACTTAGGAGAGAGAAAGAGCACTTGACTTGGAATTAGGAGACAGGACCAATACAAAAAAAACAAAGCCCAGATTTACCAAATAATCAATTAATCTGTTTGTTTATCTGCATCCTAAGTCCCTGTCAGCTCTAAAACTCTGTGAGGACAAGATCTGCTTAGAATTCCATGCAAAAGAATGTTGAAAGGTAAAATGGTAAAGTAGAAAAAAATTCTTAAAGATTCGAGACCTCAGTGTTTTGTTTCTGACTCTCACTAATTTGTGAAGCTGTTTTAGGGCAATTTCCTTAATTTTAGGGCTCTCGTGCAGGTTATGTCTTGTACTAGGAATTAGTTGTTAAGATGCAGGCCCTAAAGTTGTTCTGCCTGGGTACCTCAGCTGGGCTGTAGAACACTTACTGTCTATGTGACTTGGACAAGCCATGTCTGCCTCGACCTCGTTAACAAATTAGTAACAATGACGGTACTGTACTCACATGGCTGTTAGGAGGATTGAATGAGGTGATGTCTTTCTATCGCATAGCATAGTACTCAGCAAGCAATAAGTGTTTAAAAAAGGCGTAGCTATCATTATCATCATCATCATTTTCATTTCCGAGTTTCTTTAGCGTCACCTGAGAGACTGAGTTATTTGAAATTTACTTTTCTATAATATATTTGCCAAGAATATAGACCATAATAAAGTATCGTTGGTAATTGTCTACCTGCTCTATGATGAAGTATGAATGGTATTATAAAGTTGTTTTATATGCTACTAAACTTTAATTTACTATGTAAAGTATATTCCATTTCCTTAAGAGCTCTCTTGTCATTTCAGCCTCCCTCAAATCAAAAGATCCAAGGTCAGCGGTTTTGAGCTTTGAGCATATTTATACACACAGTAATTTCTTATATATAATTTATCTTTGTGGTGCTCTGTTATAGTAAGATATAAGTTTAGTCTTGGAGTTTTAAAAAGACTTTGACCCTTATATCCCATTCTTCCCTTATACTCCGTTCTTCTGATACATTGAAATAAGGTAGTATTGAGGTGACAGAGCAAAGGAAAAGCTGTGGAGGGATGTGGAGTTCAGACTTCGTGAGCATGATTGTAGAAAATCTGGGAGAGTGACTAGAAGAGAAGTAAGAGAACAAGAATAAAAAATGGAGGTCAAGATTGTCAAATGGAAATGGCAACTTCACTAGGAGTCAGAAAACAGCAGGCCGAGCCCAAGATTCATGATTAAGGGAGATGGTGTGGAGGTTTCTATAGACAGAGACAGAGTGATACTGAATACGGCAGAACGCTGTGGGGAAAGCTGCGATTTATTAATGTACAATTTGATATTTGATTTTAATGATGCTCAATAATAAAAGCTCAGTTGCTCAATTCAGTAAGGATTTGTTTAGTGCTCGATATGTGTAAAGTCAGTGTATACATACTGTCAAGAGTATAAACATCAATGAGACATGGTTCTGGTATTCAACTGGGATCAGACTTTCTAATAGCTAGAATTAGACCATGCATAGATAACAGTAAGCTACAGTATGATACTTAGAACAAAAGATAAAGTCACTATTAAAGAAGGGGAAAGAAGAGGCATCCTGGACCTAGGCAATAAATAAATTGCTTAATTTAAACTTAAAACTATTGACAAACAAAAACTTAAACTATTCGCAAACTTGGGAATAGGCTGGTTTATTTACAACATGGAGGGAATATAAGCATATCATGGGACAGTGAGTAAGAAATGGCACTTGAAGTTAGTGTGGATTAAAGTGAATGGGTGCGTGAATGTACAGCAGTCTTTCTCTGTCAGGGCACAAATAAGCTTATGACTGCATTTCAAAGATTTTTTACAAAACCAGTTGGTGCTTGTGCTCAAGTGTTAAAAATCCATGCTTTTCAGAAAACTCATTCAAGATCAGTAATAACTGAGACGTAGTTGTGGACAAGTTTGGAGAAGGGAGATGATGAACTCCCGTTTTGATGTGTTGATTTGAGAGCACTTTAAAAACACTGACGTACACATCTCAAGTTGGCACTTGGAAGTTGGAGGTCTAGAAATCAGCAGGGAGGACTGTGCTGGAAATGTATGTTTAGGAATATGTTGATGCAAAAAATCCCATGTTCTTCTCTATTGCTGAAGATTTGGTGGCACATAACATGAAATGACATTGGTTTGGGTAACACTAAAATAGACATCATAATTCATGATAATGAGCTATTTTTTCCTATTAGTATCTCAGCTAAGATTGTTATTATTTGAAATATTTGAAATATTATTTGAAATACATCTGTAAAAAGAAATTAATGCCTCATAGATCACAATTTCTAAGAGATACAACATTTTTGGTCTATATCCATTTTGTTACCCCTCCTCTCTGCTTCATTTCAGTCTTTCTTTTGTCCCAAAATATTGAAGAGAGAAATTTGGGGAGTAGATTCTTAATGTAGGTATTTTAGGGTATAGAAGTTGGCACCCTATAATCTTATTCTATGTCTTGTCTGTTTATGATTAAAAGAGAACGTTTGTGGATATGTTTTATTGACTTCTCTATAGTATTTGCCAATTCCAGATTGCCTTCATTAGATAAGAAACAGAAAGAGAACACAGGAGAAATTATATTTATGTTGAATAATTACTAGGCTCAAAACTCACTATTGAAGGAATTTACTTAATCTCTTCTTAAGTTAGAATGGACTACAATTGGATAAATGTGGCTTCTGGATAGAATGATCTTAAAATCTTTTTTTAAACGAAGTTTGATATGCTCATAGATTAAAAGTATGTATCTGTAAGGCCTGGTGTGGAAAACCAGGGTCTCTGTCTCCCCCTCTGCTGTCTTGCCACCACCACCACAGTCGCTTCCTGCTCTGTGAGAGATTCTTTTGTTATCGGTTCCCTGTTGCTACATTGTGTACTTACCTTGCTACTAGTTGTTCCTTCTTAGTTTTCATTTCATTTTTTCATTGTATGAGAACTCAGTAGTCCCTTTTCATTTGGAAGTTCTCATCCTTCAGTTCTGTTTTAAAAGTATGTATTATGTTTATGATTTTTTCTCCCTTATGCTTCCTTTTTGTTTTTCTTGGTGGGTGATCTGTCATTTAGTTTCTGAACCTCTTGAACTAGATCTCTAATTTTTATATTACTCTCTACCACTGTCCATCTCTGTCTTGCTACTTGGAGGGAGAATTCCTCAATTTTTATCTTCTAACTCCTCTTAAGTTTTTCATGTCTACTATCATATTTTTGGTTTCAAGAGTTCCTTTGTATATTTTGAATTCTTTTAATAGCATTTTTTACTTGTTTTAAGGATTCAGTATCTTTTTTTAACTCTCTGAGGATTTTTGAGATTTTCTTCTCCCTGCTCAGTGTTTGCTTTCTTCAGGTTGTTTTCCGTTTGTTGGGCTGGTCAGACTTCTCACAGAAAGGTGTTCAATGTCCTGCCCCATTGTGTGGGCTGGGCTGCCTTGGCTCTGAGTGTAGAATCAGGGTGAAGGCTGGACACCTTAGCCTTCAGTGTGTAAATGATCCCATCAACTGCCCCTCAAAACCCAGTTCCAGAAAGGGGAACTTTTTAGGAATATGTGTCTAGTCTTTTGCTGGGAATTAGAGAGTGCCAGATAGCTAGCTCTTTGGGGACAAGGGATGTGGAGATTCAGCTGCTCCTTAATGAGAATTCAGCCAATCTTCCACTCTTAGCCCTACCCTTGCCCCTGTTTCCATTGCTTCCAATTTCCTTGGCCTTTGGGGGAAGTCTGCAATATAAATTGGTTCCTCCTCTCCTGGGGTTGACTAAGTCAGTCCCTGACTACTTAGCCATCTGCTTTCTAGTTCCTACATTGTTTCCTTTCCCATTTTCTTCTTCCTTATGAGATTGTACATTTTAAACTCTACAGTATTTTAGGAGAATTTTAGGAGGGAATGAAGCTACATGATTGCATTAATTTCACCATCTTTTTCTATGTTTTTGTTCTTTCAACTGTTTTTAGAACTGTAAGCAAAACTGTTTATTTTGAAGCAAATAGTAAGATAGTATAACTTTCTTTTACTTTTGTATTTTTAACTGACACCTAAGTTATTGAATTAATTAAGAGTATACATTTACCAAGGTGTTTCACAACTCCAAAATTTATTCCTTCAATAAAGCACAATGTCAAGTTATACTACAACTTTGTTCTCTGTTCCTATCATGTAAGTAATATTATTTCCTTTAAATCCTCTGGCTTTTTGTCTTCTCCTTGTATAAAAGTTTGTGGCAAGTCATTTATGATTTTAGTTTTTATTCTTAGACCTTTCTTAAATATTTTGGGTTATAAATGTTCCTCAATTCTCCTTGTATTAGTATCTGTACGCATTAGTGTCTGATGCACACGTACTAGCTTTTAGTGTCTGTCTACTAATTACAACATCTGTGTCAGTTACAGGTTGGTTTCGATGGATTGATTTTTCTTATATATATTACATTTTCTGCTTCTTTGCATGCCTGTTAATTTCTGATTAGTTGCCAGATAGTGTGATTTTTACCTTGTTATGTGGTTATTTCGTGTTCCTGTAAGTATTCTTGAGCTTTGTTCTGGGACACAGTTAAATTAGTTGGCAAGAGTTTGCTCCTTTGAGGTCTTCTTTTAAGATTTAGGTAGCACTGAACAGTGCTCAGAGCAGGTGTAATTATTTCCCACCACTGAGGCGAGACCTGTGCACTTTATACCCACTGTGAATCATGAAGTCTTCCTGCTGGCTCTGTGTGAGAACCTGGCTCTTGTACCTTGAATCCTCTGGATGGTTCTTTCCTGGCCTCCAGTGCTTCCTCACGTGCATGCACTGATCAGTCATCAGCTGAATGCCGGAGTAGACCTTGTGCAGGTCTCCAGAGTTCTTTTTCTGTGCAGCTCTTTCCAGTACTCTTTTTCTGTGAACTCTAGCTACTTAGGTGTCCCTGGATTCTCAGCTTAGTCTCCTCAACCCAAGGAGTCATGTTAGCCTGGCACTCTTCCCAGGGCTACTGCCTGGAGACTCCCAAGCCTGGGAGCTGGGGCAATAGTGGGACTTACCTCCTTGATTTGCCATCACTTAGCCTTACTGTCCTTATCACCTGAGGTCCAGGGGCTTGAGAATGGTTTTTTGGTTGTTTTGCCTGTTTTTTGGTTGTTTCAGGCACGATAGTGAATCTTGTTCATGTTACTTTATCTTAGCCAAAAGCAGAAGTCCCTTATTCATATGCATATAGACACACTTTTAGGTTCATCAAATAGTACAAGTAACTTTTTAATTTATTAGCTCTATTCCAAAAATAGCTAAAAAAGTAAAAACACAAATTTTGGTGAGTAAATGTTGTCAACACTTTCAAACATAAAAATTAAAATCTGAATTTAACAAATTGATTTTTTTTTTTGCCACATTAGATATATATATATGTTTTACATTCTTTGGCATACAGATAACCCTGAGGGTGCCAATTTCTTGACTCATTGACTCTTTCGTTTCTCAGTTTTTCATAGTGTCCCCTAGGCAAAGAGAATTACTTAGTAGTTTTTTATTTGATTAAATAGTTACTTCCAAGCAGCTTAATTAGCGTTTATATCAAAACAACTTAAATTGAAAAAAAATTTAAATTTTATTCATAAATAACCACATTATTTATTAACGGGAGATGTGTGTTTCTCTTGAGCACTGTTCAAATTCTCAAACTTGAGAATCAGATTGGACACTACCACCACCTTCTTTTCCTGTTCCAAATTGATTTTTGCATGGACTTCCTTTTATTTCATCAACCGCTGAAAACTTAGCATTGCAAAGATATGACATCATCAAAAGGGAAGTAGCATGATATAATGTTGAAAAATTCAGATATTTTGAGCTGGGAGTTTGCATGGTGTCTGACAGACATTGACTGTCGTTGCCCTTGGAATTTCACATCCCCTGTTGTATTCCTGTGAGTGTGCTGTGGTGACTCTGAGTTCACTCTTTGGGAACACGTAGATGGCCTACCCTAGGATGGTGTGCTTTGCCTGGTTTTTTGTTTCCCCTCACAACATTTGGATGCATATTCATTTTAATGGCATTAACAGAAAATAAAGGCAGAAGCATATACTTGACTTGGAACTTATTTCTATCCTTATTGACCAGCTCCTTAGATTTCCCTAGCATGGCCTCTGTAAACATGGGAATGGTAGTAGAAACGTGTTTTATTATATCAGTTTTGTTAATTTATACTAGTTTTATTTTCTTTGGTTGGAATCTCATAATTTAGTAAATAGTGACCTTTAAGATGAACATTCAGCAACAACAGGTGTTTTTTTTTCTTTATGTATAGTACCTTACACTGAACTAGGTGCATTTATTTATGCCATTTTTATATTATTTATAAATTTATATTCTTATTTTTTAAAATTTTTTAAAAATGTAGATTTATAAATTATGTTTTATAAATATCTTATTAGCTCTAAAACTTAAAACAAGAAGCAATTCTGAAGTTCTTATATCTTAGGTAAGAGGGAAATGTGGCCAACTCTACTTCTAAGCTCCCTGTAGCTTGCCAGTGTTTCCATGCTAGGGATATTCCTCACTAGGTGATTTGAAGACATCAGGGAAATGCAACATAGATATTCTCTATTAAACTAGTACTTATGGGTGGATATAATTAAAGACTGACCTTACAGTTCACTAATTTTAAAGTAAGGTCTAATGGAAATATAGTTAAACTATACTTAAACATTTATTTCTTACTGTGATTATAGTGAAATGTTTCTGTAATTACTACTTGAAATACTTAAAACAAATGGCATTTCTCTTACACAGTAATGTCTATTTGCAAAATACTTTTCCTAATCTTGAATTTAGCCAGTTATTAAAAATAGTTGTAACAAATTGAAAAGATGACTGAATTTGACAATGAAAACTGATTCAGCGCCTAAATTGTCGAGTTATTAACTGTGTGACCTTGACGAGTGACTTGCTTAAATTAACCTTGATAACCTTCTACTTAACTCGTAAGTAACATACAAAAATAATACCATGCTTTTCCTGAGAACGTAAGGAGGACACCATACAGAAGTTTCTTAGTGCCTAAGAACACTGCAGGGGTTGAGATTGCCTTGCTCGCTGTTGTAGCCTTAGCATCTGTCTCCATGATTAATACATAGGAAGTGCTCACTAAATATCTGTTGAATTAGTTCTCATTTGATTCAGTAATCACACACCCAGGCTTTTTGCCAGGGAAATAATTCAAAGATTTATCAGTCATCATGGAAGAATATGCAAAACATAGCTCAAATACTTGGCAACAAGTGGGTATTATGAAAGATATACTCTCTCTTTGAAAAGAAAAATTTGTAATAGTGTACTTTGTAAATTTTCTAGGAGGAGCAAAATAGAGGCAAGCCCAATTGGGAGCATCTCAATGAAGATTTACATGTACTGATCACTGTGGAAGACGCTCAAAACAGAGCAGAGATCAAATTAAAGAGAGCCGTTGAGGAAGTGAAGAAATTACTGGTACCTGCAGTAAGTATTAATTTCCAAATCCTAGATTTGGGCCTAAGCCTTTTTTTCAGTTTAATTTTAAATAATTGTAATGTTTATGTTAATAAAAATAGGTTGTTATTTGTTAGAAATGTTATTTAACCACAAAATATAAAAATAATTTATAACTCATTTACTTTAGTATAATAAACATAGACATTGCTCAAACCCTTAAATGGGAAAGCCTGTTTATTTTTGTGAAGGAAGTGTTGTGAGGGGAGCAAACTCAATTAGTGACCTACTTTTGAAAAGTATTATTGCCTTTATATCACTCTCTTATAGGATAAGAGTGTAGGTACATTATTAATAGGATGACAAAAGCTTTCTTCTTTTATTTGTGGAGCAATTTCTCATTGTAAGTAAGTAATGAGGGTACAGAAGCCTGTACATGTAATATTTATGTTGGGTGAGCCCTATTAGTAGGAGCACGTTATTTGAGTTGACGACAGGTTCCAAGAACTTTCCTAACATAGCATTGTCTCCCATAGAAAGACTATTTGATGGTTAAATTTTCCCATAATAATGATAACATTTTTCTTTAGAAAAATAAGAGGTAACGTTTACTCATGTACCAGGCATTATTCTGGGTACTTTTCACACTTTAACTCATTTAATATTTTTTCTGAGATAATAAAAACCATTAAAGTTCATGTTTGGGGGTCTTAGATGCTAGACACTGAAAGTAATTTTGGAGGGTGACATCTCATAAGAAATAATCTCAGACACCTCTATGTTTTCATCTTCCCTCCTTCCATTCTCCATCTCCCCCTCTTTATTCCCACCTACCTTTGTCTTTTCCTCATTCTTCCAGAACCCTTTAGTTTAGAAATGATGATTGAACTACTACCAGAGTATTATCTTTTTTAATGCAAAATTAAAAATAAATGATTGGCTTTCTAAGTCATTATTAAAATATTTTTTGTATTAGTAAAAATATATGGGAATGTGGACCCTAACCTACTATTGAGAAAATTAGGAATACTGTTAGTATTCTGTCCAACAAAAATTTATTAACCTTTACATAAATGAGTATGGCATCTGCTGTTCTTTATTTCTCAGATAGTCTATTCTACACATAAACTTACAAGTCATAAATCTTTTCTTTTTACTTGACAAAATTAACTGTTCGATAGATCTTATGAGGCATATAAACTAACAGGTTAACTATGAGCTAAAATCTGTATTTATATACTATTATGCTATATAATGTTTCTCCTTTTCCTTAATAATTGGGCAGTATTGAAAAGCTCTATAGAAAAGGGTTTTTTCTAAGCATACTGGACTGTTAGTTCCATAAGCAGAAAAAGTTACTTAACATTAAGATTTTTATTGCTTTGTATAGCCAAAAGTATTCAGCTCATATAATACTAAGCAAATGAGTTCACCTAATCTAGCAAATAGACCAATGTCTAATAATTAAAACTCTTACCTATTAGATTATTCTAATCATTCTGTAAGCTACTTTACTTCTAAAGCTATTAACCTGAGAAAGAACATTGAATTAGAAGCCGTGTTAGTAACCAGTTATGTGTCTTTCAGAAGGGTTATAAACTTCTCTGGGTCTGTTTCCTCATTTACAAAATGAGAGTTGGAGCAAATGACCTCTAAGGACCATTTTGATTTTAAAATTGTTCATCTTTGAGTATTAAAAGGTGGCAGTAGATAAAAAATGACAGAAGCTTTTTAAAAATTTCATGTAATTTACATTTTAAAGGAAAACAGTACTTTTGATGATTGATCTGTATCCTTTAGAAGTATTTTTAGGATTGTTATTAATTACTACCTCTGAAGTAGTAAAATTTTCTTAGAATTACAAATTATGGAATAAAAATACTTTAAGGTATGGGTTCTATAAGGTGATTTAACCTTGCAGTAATTTCTTATTCCTGTTCATTTGATTACATAGGTTTATTGTAACATGGATGCTATATCGAAATTTATTTTAATTAAACTGAAAGTTACTATACATGTCTGGTAATGGTGTCTGGATAAACAAGGATTTAAACAAAACAGAAGCTTTACAATCCTGAACTATCAAGTGATTTGGGTTTTTACTTAAATAGGTTTTTGGGAGACAGAATACATCGTATTTGAGAGCTGACTTCTAGATTTGAATCCCATCTTTATGGCCTTTTACTGTCTCAGTTTTCTCATCTGTAACATTGGAACATCATTAAACTCCCATGTAGTTTTTGTGAAATTAAATGAGATGATACATGGAGAATGCTTAGCATAATGCCAGCACATAATTGTTCCATAAAAGTTTGTTGCAGCTTTTTGACGTTGTATAAATACTATTGTTTTATACTTGTATAGGTTTATGTGTTATTCTTTCCAAATACTGATTTAGAAAGAATGCATTAATTCAAAATTGGAGAAAATGTAAGTTCCTTCCCAACTCATGGTTATTCTTTTTAAGTAAATTTATTTGGCCTTTATAAAAAATCCAGTAGTTTAGTTTATAATGAGTTTAGTCTCATGAGTTTATCATTGCTTAAATATTTTCAAGAAAATTTTTTTTGGCTTGAAAATATTGACAAAACAATTCACCTATAAATGAATTTGGGTAATTCTGATATTTTTCTTGCTGTTCATGTAAAAGTTATAATGGGAATGATACAGAGACCAGCAATTATTTTGGATTGTATTATTTAAGATGCCCTTATCTTGAATTGAGAATTGCAGAAAAGAATCATCGCCCTAACTCAGTGGAGTTTGACTAAGGGGTGTCAGAATCATTGCAGGAGAGAGAACACATTTCTTATCAGCATTTGTGTTTTGTCTAACCTCAGATTGCCCTTCCAGTGAGCTGCCAGTAGATTTTTTAAATTTGGTCTTGTATTACATGAAAGCCTTTTGAAACTTTTTTGTGGTTTTCATGTTCCAAAATTTATCTTAAGAATAGTGATGCTGAGAATTTTGCTCTTTTGACCATTTCAGTTGCAGTTGCTTATCTAACATGTGAATTAACAGCCCTTTGTATTTGAAATTTTTAGTTGTGCCTTTCCTGTCTCATCAATATTCTGTTATCTCTATCCAGAAAAATACCAAACTCAGTCAACTTTACTTCCTACAGTTCTCAAATTTGCTTACTTTCTTTTACCCTCCCCACTTTTCTTTACCCTAATTCAAGCCAGAATCCTCTCAGAACCCCACAACTGGTATCCCTGCTTGTAGTCTTGGGCCTCTCAACCCTATCTTTAAATTGCAGTCTATTCATACCTTTCCTCTTACTCTGAGAAAAGAAAGCAGAATTCCTTAATGTGTCCTTACAAATTGCTTCATGATTTGCCATACCTTACCTTTCAGGCTTCATTTCTCACTCGCCGTCATACTGAAAGTACACACATAATATACACACATTCCACACCATACCCACAGATTGAGTCATTCTATATTTATTTGAATTTCTTGAAACTCCAATCTTTTTCTCACCTCTGGGCCTTGTACTTCATTTCCCAAATGTTTATTTCATGCTTCCACTGTGTCAGCTTTTGAGGATAAAGACAATAAATAAAGCTGACCAATAAAGTGCCTGCCATCATGAAGCTTACCTTCTGGGGATGGGTTGTGGGTTAGATTACTGACAATAAGCATAATCAAATATAAACTATATTAGGTTGTGAAGAAAAAATATCAGGGTAAGAGGATAGAGAACTTTGGATTAGGAAAATGCTGTTCTATATGGGATGATTAGAGAATGCCTCTGAGAAGGTGAAGTTTATGAAAAAGAAAAAACGAATTGAAATGTGATACAATTATTTGAATATCCAAAGAGCTTTCTAAGCAAAGAGAGCAGCAAGTACAGTGACCCTGAGACGTGTTTGAGGTATATCAACGGGGTCCTGTGAGGAGCTTAGTGAGTAGGTCGGAGGTTGAGTCAGAGGGAGGATGAAGAGCTGGCAGCTTACAGAGGCCTGTAGACCATGATAAGGATCTTGGATTTTAGTCTGAGATGAAAAGCTGTTGGAGGAATTTAAGGAGAGGAATGACACGATCTGATATTTCAAAGGATCATTCTGAATAGAGAATAGACTTTGAGGGTGATGGTGAAAGCAGAGATGCCAATGCACAAGCGTTTGCAGTTCATGTAAGAGATGAAAGTGACTTGGACTAGTGTTGAAGGTACTGAGAAGAAGTCAGATTATGGATTTATTCTGAAGGTAAAGCTGACAGTAATTTTGATTGATTTGATGTGGTATGTGTGATGACTTCAAGATTTTTACCCTGAGCAATTGGAATCGTCTTCTGTTTACACTGTTGGAAAAGCAAATTTGGAAGGGAAGTCAAGAAATTGAATTTGGAACTGTAAAAGTTGAGATAGCAAATGTTAAATGGGCATTTGATTATAATAATCAGGTTAGATGAGAAGATGGGGCAAGAATATGTCAATTTTGGAGTCATCGTCATATCAAAAGCTTTTAGAACCGTGGGACTGGACGATATCTGAAGACTGGATAAATATATAGAAGAGTAGTCTGAGGACTGAGCCCCTGGGGTCCCTGGGTACTTTACCACATAGCGGTCAGGAAGAATAGGAGGATCCAGCAAAGGGTACTTTACCAAACAGAGGTCAGGACAAATAGGAAGATCCAGCAAAGGAGACCAAGGAGAGGAGCCTCTGAGGTTGGAGGTAAACCAGGAGTGTGAAGTCCTAGAAGCCAAGTGAGGACGTTTGTTGCTGAAGATGATTCAGTGAAGATAAGAATGAGGAGTTAACCATTGGATTGGGCAAGTAGTGGTCATTGGTGACCTTGCTGATCAAAGTTTTGGATGGTGAGTTTAAAAGCCTGATTGGCTCAAGTTCAAGAAAGAATGAGGCAAGAGGAAAAGAGGCTGAAAGTTTTTCCTCTAAGATTTTATTTTTTATTTTTTTTGAGGAATATTAGCCCAGAGCTAACTGCTGCCAGTCCTCCTCTTTGTGCTGAGGAAGACTGGCCCTGAGCTAACATCCGTGCTCATCTTCCTCTACTTCATATTTGGGATGCCTCCCACAGCATGGCTTGCCAAGCCGTGCCATGTCCGTAGCTGGGATCCGTACCTGGGATCTGTACCAGCCAACCCCAGGTGGCCCAAGTGGAACGTGCGAATTTAACCGCTGCACCACCGGACCGGTCCCTAAGATTTTATTTATGTAAATAATCTCTTCAGTACACTCAGCCTCTCAGTTCTTTTATTGGTTCATCTTCATTGATCTTATTCTCCACTCCAGATCAGCCTCCCACTCCATGGTAGTTCCTTGGAACTTCTGAGGGTACCTCCCTAAACATGCAACAGCAGAATGCCCAGCAGAGGACAGTTTCCTCTCTTCAGTGAGAAGATGCTGCATAAATTTAGCAAGCAGCGTTAATTAACTTGTGCATATATACTTGTAGGATAAATCTTTTGAAGTAGAATTACTAGGTTAAAGGGTAAGTGCATTTTACATTATAATGCTTCATTCGTATTAAAATTTATAAGTTGCTTTTCAAAAAGTTTATACCAGTTTACAGTCCTGCCAGTGTTGTATGAAAATGCCTGTTTCCCAACACAATCTCAAACCCTGGGTATTAGTAAAGTTTTTAATCTTTGCTTTTTAAAATTTTTTTTAAAACCTTTCGTTACAAAAATGTGAATAAAATAATTCTCATGGTTCTTACAACTATTTGTTATTTTAGGACAGTTTTTATATTAAGGTGCTGTGTGATACTGTAGATATTTTTGTAACAAAAAACTATACTTTTATATTTTATGTTTATGTCTTGAACTGGTGCATAATTCCTAGTTTCATATTGTTTCTATGGGGAGTATGATTCAGTTTACATTATCATTTACAGAATGAATTTATAGCTAAAGTGTGAAATTGTCTTTATTTTATTTTAGTGTAAATGTTTCTTACCTGGAAAGATGTAGAAGGAGAGTTGTGTGTATTTTAATGATTTTGTGCCCACTTTGTTTAATGTTATATAGAAAAATATCTAACCCTATCTTGAGGGACCTACAGGTGGGGAATGGAGAGTGGTAGACTTTTTGCTTGAATTAATTTCATAACCAAGTGTAATAACTAATCCATTTTATGTTTTACATCTGATTTTTAAGGTTAATAGTCTAGATAAAGATTGTACCTGCTTTTCTTGTGACACGGTTCTAATTTTTGTAATAATTTTAATGATCTGAATGTGTCACCATAAGTTCCATTAATACTACTTAAGTAATTCCATAATGCAACTTAATGTTTAGTAAATCAGTTCAAACTCTTTAAATCCAAATTGGAGTTTCAAAACAACCTTATGAAGTAGGTTCTTTTCTCGTTATTTTTTTAACAAGCATATGAAGTCAGAGAAACTTTAGCATTGTTAGAGCAATTAGTAATTATTTTTTTCAGGGGACAGTTCAGCATTTTAATTCCACTGCGAAAGTAATAAAGATTTTGAGATGATCACACTTGATTCATTAGTAGAGTCTGATAGTATCTTACCTAGCGAACTTGTTTACTCTGAAAATAATACCATTTTTATTTCAGACGTTTCTTTGATTTTTAATAATCAGTTTGTTTTTATCTCTTTTGTCTCTTAAATCACAAAATAACCATGCCTAACTAGGGAAGAGTTCTTTCTCTAGTTAAATATAGTATTTTTATCTGACCAATCTAAATCTGTCACCATCAAATATCTGCTTAAAATATCCTTGCCATTATAAGTACATTCAGTCCACTTGTTTAAATCTCACTTCCGTGGACCTGATCTTTACCTCCTTCAGATTCCTAAGGACTTCAATACACTGGTATAATTACAGTGTGAAATTTTGTGAAAAATTCAGTTACACTCTCCTCATAGAAAAGGACTGTAGAACAGTGTCCTGATTTTGCTAATCTTTGGGGACTTAGGTCATCCTTGGCAGGAAACAACTGCTGATACAAATCTGCTTCCAAAGTATTTCTTGAACACATATATTCCTGCTACCCTAGTTGAAATCATCTTTCGTTTCATTTTTAGTCTTACTCCATTCAGTTCATTTCCCTTAAGTTAGCGTGATATTTTTTTAAGTGTAAATCATATTAAAGCCTATCAGTGACTTGCCATTTCACTTAGAATAAAATTCAAACTTGATACTACTGGCTTCTCTGAAAATGGAGTAACAAGTGAGTTATCTGCTATGAAACTCTTTGGTGTGTAGTGAAGAAGTGGCTTTTAATTGTAAACAAAGTGTAAGTATTTGTGAAAACATTTAAAGTCAGGAAGGAAAATGTTGATGAAATTGATTTTGGATAGCTTCATGTAACTATAAAGTAAAATTTCTCATGTATATATTTTTGTCTTCAAGTTATCTTATAAATGGGTGAAAGAATTTTGAAATATTAGTATGCAGTAGAGGGAAATGAGCAAAAGAAGTAATTTCTCCTAAAATGATTATGAGGAAATCTTCAAACTGAGTGATGAAATTTTCCTAAGTATGACGGTAGGACGTTAAGCAAAGCTTATATAGAGAGAAACAATACGTTAATATCAAGATTTGATACAGTGATGGTCTTCTTATTTCAAGTTCACCCTATAAGGAAATTAATGTTACCTGGAAATGATTAGGGGTTTGTGATTTCTGGTTTTAAGTAACTATTTTGTTATGTAAGTTAATTGGGTAGAAAAATTGTAGTTTTCATGATTCTTACAGAGTTTTACAATATAAATTATTCACTAATTTTTGCTAAATATTTAAGGCAGGATATGTTTTTCATTTTTGTTTGCTAGTAAGCTTTATTGCAAAGTAGTACTGTTTGCTTTTCTACAAATTTTTGTGTCTTTAATTAAACTTCTTTGATACAGTTACTAATTTAATATAGTCATGATAAATTATTATTTGGTAATTAGACAAGTGGTATTTTGAATAGATTATTTATTTTATGTATGTAAACCTTAGGCTTTTAGACATATATGTTGAACTTGTTTATTATAATTAGAAAACTTTCTTCAGATGACATTTTAATGCTTGTTATTTATATCATAATTCTCACACTTTTTCTGTGAGCCCTTCAAAATAACTTGGATTGTTAAATTTCTTGGCTGAATTTCTTCTTATAGTCTTGACTTAACATTTACCTAATATGTTTACAGTTACACAGAATTCTGTGAACTGTGACAATGATTTCTTACCTTTATATATTACTTTTCAAATTATTTTTATATTTTGATAAATTCAAATTTTATATTTTGATAAATTCAAATTATTATATATTTGATCCTCACAGAAAGCTTGTGTATTAATTTACTCATTTCTCAGTTCTGTCATCAGATGTTTTCATTTCCTTTATTCTTGTTACACTGATATTATGTTACTAGTTTCCAGTTCATTTTGTCTTTTATAACACAGTATCTAAATCTGCCTGTAATTAATTTGATCTTGATATGCTCATGTACATATTAGAACAGTTGCTCAATCGTCGTGCAAGACCTTGTTGACTATCTTAAGGACTTTAGCTTTTAGTCTAGCATCAGTGAAACCATTGGAGGGCTTTTAGGAGAGGGGAGTGACATGATCTGATTTTTTTTTCAGTCAGCAAGATTGGCCCTCAGCTAACATGTGTTGCCAATCTTCCTCTTTTTGCTTGTGGAAGAGTGTTGCTGAGCTAACGTCTGTACCAATCTTCCTCTGTTTTATGTGGGATGCAGCCACAGTGTGGCTTGATGAGCGGTGCTAGGTCTGCGCCTGGGATCCAAGCCTGTGAACCCTGGGCCACAGAAGCAGAGTGTGCAAACTTAACCACTGTGCCACCAGGCCAGCCCCCTGATTCATATTTTATAGGATTACTCTGCCTGCTCTGTTTAAAATAGAGTAGAGAGCACAAGAATGGAAGGAAGGAAGCTCTCACAGGAGTCTGCAAATTATGGCCCTTGGGCCAAATCCACCCTCCCACCTGTGTTTGAATAGCCCATGAACTAAGAATGGTTTGTACATTTTTTAGTGGTGGGGGAGAAAAATCAGAAGAATAATATTTGATGAAATATGAAAATTATGTGAAATTCAAGTCAATACTGTCTATTAAAAAGTTTTAATGAAACACCGCCGTGCTTATTCATTTACATATTGTCTGGCTGCTTTTGCGCTTCAGTGGCAGAGTTGAGTAACTGCAACAGAGACCATATGCCCAGAAAAGCCATTTATTAATCTGGTTCATGATAGAAAGAGTTTCATTATAGAATACGTTTTCCAATTCCTGGACTGTTGCATTAATCCAGATGAGAGATAATGATGGCTTGGACCAAGGTAGCCATAGAAGTGAGGCATGTCTAATTCTGAGTATATTTTTAAAGTGAAGCTGGCAGGTTTTGCTAATGGATTGTCTATGGGATGTTAGAAAGCAAAGAGTCAAGGTTGATGCCAAGGTTTTTAGCCTGAACAACTGGAAGGATATAATTGCTATTACCTTGATGAAGAAAGATGTTAGGAACAGACTTTGAAGAGATTATCAAGAGCTCAGTTTTAGACCTAGTAAGTTTGAGACGCCTGTTGGCTATCAAGTGTAACTATTCTAGTATTCTATTCAGATTAACAAAGACTTATTCTAGCTTGACTGTGTTTTAGGGCACCATAGGTACAGAAAATGATTTAAGGCAAGATCTTTAATATTTAGGACAGTGGCATTTCCCTAACTCTTCCATGAGACACTTGTCATAGATAGTGTGGGTTAAGGAAGCCTTTATTACACAACTAGTAAGATTTGTGAACCTTTGGTAGGAACCATTTCCAAATTTATTGAGCATCAAATTATTTTTCTGGGGTGCATTCACATTTAGAGTTGTAGAGATACCTGTTGGAGAAATAATATTGAAAGTCATGAGTCTAACTTAAATACAGTTGAGCTGTTTTTTCACTGCTGAAGAATAGTCATTTTGAAGACAGTAAGGAAGAAAACTCTTCTTGAGGGTGTTTTCCATTTCTTTTTACACACAGTCATGTCAGTTAACAACAAGGATACGTTCTGAGAAATGTGTTGTTAGCTAATTTTGTTCTTGTGCGAACATCATAGAATGTGTGACACAAACCTAGATGGTATAGCCTACTACACACCTAGGTGATCTAGTGCTCATCTTGTCGGACCACCATTGTATATATGGTCTATCATTGACCAAAACATAGTTATGCAGTGCATGACTGTACAATAAAACATTAGTTTTAAGTGTACAATTTGAATTTTGACAACTGTATATACTTTTAACCACTACTACAATCAGGATTTCCATCTCTCTAAAAAATTCTCTCTTACCCTTTTGCCATCAATTAAGTACTCCCCACGCTGCTCCCAGGCAACTGCTCGTGTTAGTTTTGCACCTTGTTTTCTCTTATGGTCTCAAAACTTTATTTTTTTCCAACTTTCTTGACATATGATTGACAAAAATTGTATATATTTAGGTTGTACAATGATCTTTTTTAAAGATGTACAGTGTGATGATTTGATGTACATATGCACTGTGAAATGATTATCACAATCAAGTTAACACATCCATCTTCTCACAGTTATCTTTTGTGTGTGGTGAGAACACTTGGAGGTCTACTCTCTCAGCAGATTTCAAGTGTACAATACAATGTTGTTACCTATCATCACCATGTAGTTCGTTAATTCCCCAGAACTTATTCATCTTTTAACTGAAGTTTGTACCCTTTGACAAATATCTCCCCATTTCCCCCACCCCTCAGCCTCTGGTAGCCACTATTCTGTTCTGTGGTTGTATGAGTTCAACTTTTTAGATTTGGTTTTGCCTTTTCTAATTTTATAAAAATGAAATTTCTTTGTGGCAGCCTTCTTTCACTCATCGTGGCTGTTTTGAGGTTCATTCAGGCTGTTGCGTGTATCAGTGTGTTGTTCCTTTTTGTTGGTAATTAGTATTGCACTGAAGAAATAAGCCACAATTTTTTTTTATTTCACTTGTAGTTTTAATTGTTATTTCTCTGAAGAAAAATGATGTGGAGCATGTTTTCATTTGCTTCTTCACAATTCATATATCATCTTTGATGAAGTATCTGTTTAAATCTTTCTTTTTTTATTGGTTTGTCTTTTTGTTATAGCAGTTATTTACATATTTTGGGAATAAATCCTTTATCAGACAAATATTCTAACCTGTGGCTTATCTTTTTGTTTCCTTGTGTTTTTGTGGGAAGGCTTTTAATTACAAATTGAATTTGTTCATAAATATAGAACTTCTCAAATTTTTCTCTCTTGTTTTTGTATTTTTCAAGGAATTTGTCCTTGTCATCTAATTTGTTAAAATTTTTGTCATGAAGTTGTTCATAGTATTCCCTTTTTATCTTTTTAAGGTCTGTGGGATCTGTAGTAGTGTCCTCTCTTTCATTTATGATGTTAGTAATTTGTGATTTCTTTCCTTTTGTCTTGATCAATCTAGCTCTAGAGCTTTATTAATTTTGTTTTCTAAGTATCAGCTTTTGTTTTTGTTGATTTTCTCTATTTGTTCCTTTTCTACTTCTTTGATTTCTGCTTTTATACCTTCTTTCTATTTTATTTGGGTTTAATTTTATTTTCACACTTCTTAAAGGTGGAAGATCAATGATTTAAGACCTTTCTTTTCTACTTTTGAGACCCTTATTTTTTAAAGATATAAATTTTTCTCTGCATAATGCTTTAGCTGCATGCCAAAAATAGCGTGTATTTTCATTACCATTCAGTTTAAAATGTTTTCTAATTCCCTTCATGATTTTTTCTTTGACCCGTGAGTTGTTTCCAAATGCTTCCAAATATTTGAGACTTTCTCTTTATCTTACTGTGACTGATTTTTAATTTAATTCTGTTCTTCTCAGAGAATGTATTCTGTAAGATTTCGGTCTTTTTGAGTCTAATTAAGACTTTTTGAATAGTCCAGCATATGGTCTATTTTGGTGAATAACCTATGTATACTTAAGAGCATGTGTGTTCTGCAGCAGTTGAGTATGTGCTCTATAAGTGTCATTTAGATGAAGGTGGTTGAAAATGTTCAGATCTCCTATCCTTATGCATTTTTTCCCTAGTTTTGTTAATTACTGAAAGAGATGTGTAAAGATGATTTATTGTAAAAATATGCACACTAGTGTCTTCTCCTTGAAGACACTGAAATGGCAAACTAATATGGTGTACGCACATGTGTGCACTTGTTTACATGTGTGTATGTATAGCTTATATAACCTATATGAATGGGATTTGGCATCATTAAAAGAATTCACTTTTTGTTTTATAAATGGCAACATTCCCCTTGTGTTAATTTTGAAGTCTTTGTTTTTTCCCAAAAAATGCCAATTATTTCATGCAGCACATTTTCTAGAGAGGTACTAGCAAGCAGTATATAGGTGGCAGTCAGTGTTAAAGCAGATATTACGGAGGTTCAGAGGAACGTGTCACAGTGGACTGGGGTGCTTAGGAAAGAAGACTTCACTCACGTTAGGTGGGTGAGACTGGAGCTGGAACTTCAAGTTACAGCGTTCATAGAGACAGAGGAGGTCAGTGTATATGTATTTTAGAGGTGGGAAGTTGTGCATTTCAGGTCATTAAAATGGTAAGGAATGCAATAAGATTACACAAATCGTCATCAGAGACTGTTACTTAAGCTCAGAGCTTTGATTTCCTTATGTGTAAAATTGGGTTATTATTCTTTACTTGCCTTTGAAGGACTTTGTGAAGGTTAAAATTCTTATTTTAGTTATGTGGAAGTGCAAGACTTATGTTACCTCTTTCCTCCTCTTGTTTTTTTATATATGTGGACTGGTTACCTCAGCTACATCATTGGCCATGTCAATTACAAGTTCAATTCCTAGTCACAGGAGGCACCCCGCCAAAAGAAAGTACTTCTGTTCCCTGCCTACAAAATGTACCGTCAGTGATAGTCCATGATCTCATCAATATAGGCTATTTTTTATAGCAGCATAATCAAGAAAATTATGAAACAATTTATTAACATTACTAAGAAGTAACATGTATAAAAGTCTCTTGGTCCTCTCTCTCTCTCTCTCTCTCTCTCTCTCTCTCTCTCTCTCTCTCTCTCTCTCTCTCTCTCTCACACACACACACACACACACACACACACACACACACACACACGCTATGGGAGTGCATCTACCATTTCAGATATCACATCCCTCTTTCAATTAATTTTCGTTCTAGTTAGTTGGAAAATAATAAATAGTACTATTTCTCAGCATTAGTTAAGACCTTATATAGATACATATCTCGTGATCTTTTCTAATCTTCTCTGAAGGGACCTAAAAAACACTGGAACAGTGGAAGCAGGGAAATATTGCGCTGGCGTCTGTGGATGTAAAGATTGAAAAAGTAGAGATGAGGGATATTTGCCCAAATCTCCTGTTTCTCACTATAAATTTTCCTTTCAGTGGGAATGAGGGTAAAAGATTTCTGTTTGGGAGATAGAATACTAAATTGAAAAGACTAAACTAAATGAGTGGCAATAAATTTGTATTAGAGAAATTAAGTGATTTCAGGCAGCTAAAGTTTACATTGTCTCACAATTCCAGACAGACATTTGCACACCAGGTGCTACCAGCCCCAGACAATTCATGAAGTGTTTATTTCAGGCTTTTTAACTTTATGATCGATAGGAGCATATCCTTTTTTTTTTTTTTTGGTCTTTTATTTTCCTTTAAAGTTTGCTTTATAAGTATTTGGGAACTTGAACATGAATCAATTTTGAATATATAACTGATCTCTTTATGAAAGCATTTATATACATAGACTTTAGTAATATTAAACTAAAAAATTGATCAAATAGATTCTGATAAATTCCCAGCCAAGAGGATTTTGAAATTTAAAGTTGTTGCCAGTTATTTCAAGGAATATTATGAAATTTGAAAAAAAAGTTATCAAAACAAAAGTAACTTTAATTCACTTTTTTAAAAAACTGCAGATGTCAGTGTCATCAAAATTTGGAAAAAAAGATCCGTCACAAAATATTTTTTTTTGAAGTTTGCTTTTCATGTTTCCCCAAGATTCTCTTCTAATGCCATATGCATTTGATTCATAGTTAACTGTGTATTAATTTTAACTTGAAAGTAAATGAAAAGAGTTAAAGTGAGCTAGGAAGAGAGATAATGACTCGAAATAAACTAATCTTATCTTGGAGGTGAATGTTTTTAACTGGATTATTAATGAAGTGGTAACACCACATTTAGTTCTTGACCAGAGTATCAGTAATTGAAATCTGTGGTATTCTTGGCCCCCTTTTTATTTTATTGTTGGAAAAGAAGGTAAGGTATTAAAAGATATACTAAAAGACATGTAGCTGTAATGTACTTGCTCCTTGATAGAGCTGTAGTGTGAGAGAGCATCTCTCTCATGTAAAGAAAGATGTTGCTCCTGTTTTCCGCCATGCACAACCATTTTAATCTGAATGGGAAATCTGTCTTGGGACCCAGCATACAGTAATTAGCAGTCTCTTCAGAGTGTCAGAGCAGAATTACCATTGTAATGGTTTAGCTGTAGGATAAAAGGATTGAATTTGGGTCCGCCTGTCTGCCAAGCTAAATCAGTTGCCATGGGAATTTTCAAATGTGAGAGGCGTTTACTTAAAGCAATTTGGCGGATTTGAATAAACTCATACAATACAAGTTTGAAAGGAGCCAGTCCTTGCTTCCTCTCATATAAGCAGGACTATATAGAAGGCTGATATCTTAAATTCTTAATGAGAATGAGTTGATCCGTGCTCCTATGCAGACAGTCTGCTTATTAAGGATCGTATTTTCACTAAATACAGTATAATAGCATGTTTAAGGAAGGAGATTTTGTTCGAAATCTCTGGAGGGAAAAAATGACAACTCCAGACATAAATTTCCCTTTCTAAATTAAATATATCTTCAAATAATACTATTAAAATGATTGCTTTGTTTCAATAGACATTAACCTGATAGTAACTTTAATTTTTCTCAGTGCATGTAATAAATATATATCTTTACACTTGTCATATTTTTCTCACAAGGTAAGATGAACGTTTACCGCCTTTTTGGAAAACAAAGTACTCGAGCTCATAAATTAGATTTTTCAGGCTGCGTGTAAATACTTTCAGAGATCACTTCAGCTCTTCCCCGTCTCTCAGAAGAACTGGGTTTTAGTGTAATGACTTTTTAGTGAGAAAATGCTCCCTTAAATACCTGAGGTAATGAAAATCACTTATGCTTGTATAACCTCACTCGTCCCCAAGATATCAGTAATAATAATAGTTCTTGCATTGATGGTTTATATCTGCCCTCCAGGAAAAACACTCAGTGAAATTTAAGTGTTTAAAGTTTTGAGATTGTAAAATATTCTCACATAATAAATAAGGTCTTTGGAGAAGTCTATTAACATTTTGAAGCCACTAGGTTATAGTTTCATAATGAAGGTAAAACTTTGGTTGTTTCTAACCTTAGTGGCCTGAAAACGTAGATACATCTTTCGAAAATGTTTCATAAGGAGATGCAGGTATGCAGAATGATTTTTAAATTCAGATGAGAAGGTATGAAATAAATATTTTTTAAAGTACAATAAATGTATTTTTGTTTATACATTAATCTTTACTCCTTAAGGTATGATTATATATCCAAATAGTCTGATTAAAATCCTGTAGTTCTAAGATTACCGTTGAACCTTAATAAATTAATAAAACTTGACCCAGTTACAGTTAAAACTTTCTAGAATCTCATTTAAGTTTAGAATACAAAGACCATCATAGAGGTCCTTGCCAGACATCCCTAGAACTCTTGCGATCAAAATGGCGTAACGTTATATGCTATGTGGAAGGCACTCTGATGGGAATGGGTGTGTGCTGCTTTCGGAAACATGAGGAGGGAGAAAAGCACTTGCAGAAATTGAAATGTGCTGATTAATTTTTTCTTGCTAAAAGGGACAATGCTAATAAATAAAACTAAATCAGATTTTACATCAGTATCTTTTTATGCCCCACTCCATATTGTAGCTGTGTTGTTTATGCTGCATTAGGGAAGCCACAGGAGCATTGTTCCAACTAGAATTTTCGCAAGTAATTAAAAGTACTGTCTCTCTGGATAGCAATCCATACGGACAGAGTAAGTTAAGAAGTGTGACAAGATGTAGGTTTTAAGACCTAAGTCACTGTAATACCAAAATTTTATAAATCACGGAGCAGCTGTATGAGCTCTTACTCTCTGTCCAGCCATAATTTTGTCTGGCAGTGGGTCAGGCTTTTTAAAACTAACAGAGGGTCATTTCCACAAACCTGGAGCTTCAGTTTGATGAAGCTCCTTGGTGATGATAATAAAATATGTCTTGTCTAGGATAACTATGAACAAACTCTCACAAATACAGACTTTCTGAAAATCATTCTTTTCATTCTTACAAGGATTCATTGAGGAGTAGCTTCTCTAAATACAAAATTTTGTTGGGATTCACAAACAGTTTACATAGCTTATATGAGGTGTTGCAAAAATCAAACAAGGGATTCTGGGCTTAGAATAATAGGGCACTGTCTTTTCTCCCTAAGAAATACTTTCACTGTTTATATAGTAAGTCCATCCATTTTAATCTTGTATTCCATGCATCCCTCAGAACTTGCATGTTGAATTTATTACATAGCGTTTGCACTTGCTTGTACCTGTTTATTCTTAAATATTAGTGTTTGTATCCCATAATTGAATATGCTGCCCACTGGCTGGGATAATGCATTTTAGTTTTTTAGGAAATATTTTCCTATTAAATATATGATATTCAACACAGACACTCTAAAATTAATTTAAAATATGTTAATTTTTTACTAAAGAATTAAAAGTATTTCATAGGAAAACAGGTGAGTGATTTCTCAGCTTATCTTTTTTAGTTCAATTATTTTCATACATCCCTTTAATTTGTTTGCATGCCCTTCTGATGGTTGGTAAGTAGCATTATGTTCCTTATATATAGGTGAAGTATTTGTGTAATCTATTCACTTTGTATTAATATTCATTGAAAGTGAATTGACAAAGTTAAACCCAAATGCCCCTTATTTTATTTAACTTGCTTGTATTTTTTAACCCCTTATTTAGTTTTTCTTGACAGCATTTCACATGTTTTTGTGTTAAGAAATTTGTAAGTGAAATTATTCAGATTCTGCCATTGTGAGATTTTAATAGTATATTAATGATTCAGATAAGCATTTTAATATTAAGATTGTTTCAGATAAATTTATTTGGTAGCTCATGGTATGGCTTGATTTTCTTCTGTTTTTGTTTTTTTTTTTTTTCTTTTTCTTTTTTGGTGAGGAAGATTGGCCCTGAGCTAAGATCTGTGCCCATCTTCCTCTATTTTGTACGTGGGACACCTGCCACAGCATAGTTTGATAAGTGTCATGCATATCTGCGCCCAGGATCCTAACCTGCAAACCCTGGGCCACTGAAGCGGAGCACAGAGACTTAACTACTATACTGGGCCATCCCCTCTTCTCTATTTTTGATAATTGAATTTTGAAAATTTAATTTCAAAAGTGACACTTATTAATAAACAGACTCTTCCTTTATGGGAATTACTCTGAATTCTGTATTGCAGAAGTATGTAAGTAGATGTGTTTTCTTTTTCTTATAATGCCTTTGTGGAAAAAAATTAATCTTTAATGTATAAATCAAATATAAAATATGAATTGAATTGTTTTTAAGGTTATGCTTTTAAACTGACTTGATATTAGCTTATTTCCGTGAAACCTCTTCCCACAGTGTATTATCTCTGAACAAGTTAGCAGATTCATGAATTAGCTTACTTTGTGATGTTAACTGATGTTATGAGTTCTCTTTGAAGGATCGCAGTGTTCTCTGTTTAAATAAAATACTTTGATTACTGCATTTAGCATCTGTGGAATTATCACATACTTGTGGAGACTGAAAGGCTCCGTTAATGACTGTCAAAAGCAATTCACTTCACAAACTTCTATTGAGAAACTGCTGTTTACCAGGCTAGAAACCAAGACTTCAGTACATAGAAAGATTTAGATTTAGTAATGTAAATGCGAATACGACCAAATTAATGTTTCCCAGTTACTTATTTGAGCACTTGATGCTTGCCCTTAAGAAATGTCGTGCTCCCACTAAAGGTAGATACTTCCCAAAGTAATCTTCTCTCACTCCACTTTGTTCTTCTTGGGCAGCCTCATCCATAGCCATGTCTCCAGGGACCACTGCCATGGCGATCATTCTTCAATATGGTGCCAGTCTTGAACTCCAGATCACCAGTCCTTTCAACACCTCCCCCTGGATGACTTAGCAGCATCTCAGACATAACATTTCCACAAGTAAAATCTCATCCTTCCTTGCCCACCTCATATGGTGATTCCTCCATTGTTTTCTCTATGTGAATGACATTGGTTGCCTAGGAGTCATATATCCTTCATTCTGCCTTCTGTTATCCTCTGCCGTGCTCCCACTCCTTCCCATCTATTTTATTACCAAATTTTATTTGTTTCTGCCTCTTAATAGCACACGACTCTGTTTTTTCTGTTTTCGCTCTTGGACTAGGTTCAGTGGTACTCCATCCTAGTTGTAGTCAGAGCTATTGTTTTAGTATATAG
Source organism: Equus quagga (assembly GCF_021613505.1). Lineage (NCBI taxonomy): Eukaryota > Metazoa > Chordata > Mammalia > Perissodactyla > Equidae > Equus > Equus quagga. The sequence goes on along the minus strand of NC_060274.1, from coordinate 5,605,949 downwards.
AAATATCACACTCCCTGTTTCAGGTTTTCAGTGGCTTTCTGTCACGGCATGGTAAAAATGCAAACTGGTTAGCATGGCATTCATACTCTGTCTCCACCTGGTGTGTACGTACCTTTCCAGCTTTGTTTCATGCCATTTCTCTGTTACCCACTTATGCTCCCCCTATATTAAGTAACTTGGCAGTTCCCAGAACTCTCCTGGTTTATTTGGGGTATTATAGTGACTTCTGGAGTGGATGTGGAGGAAGTGGACAGTAGGTTTTGTAGGGGAAAATAAGGTGGGAAAAGGCTCAGAAAAAATCACAAGATTTCTCTTAGTACTCCCATGCTTTGAACAATTTAAAACTTCCAGTGAAAGACCAGCAAATAGGAGATTTATTCCCTAAAAATACTACACAGTATTTGTCAAGGTTTTTAAATGGATGTGTATTACTATGCACTATAGTAGTAGTGTTTTACTGGGTTTACTGTGTTGTTCATAACTTCTTAAAAAGTCCTATTCTTTTTTAATCTAGCACATTATTGTTTTAACAGGAATTGTAAGCATCTGCTTATATTCATTGAACAAATATTTATTAGTATTATATATACCAGGAACTTAATAGTGTAGTTGGTTTTAGAAATTAAAGTACACGATCTGCTCTGCAACAAATGAAGAGGTGTGCTCCTAATAATGTGCAATCAAAGCTTTCATTGTTAAAAACTTTTGTTTTATAAAACGTTTTCATGGGAAGTTAGAGTTTCTAACTCACAGTAACAAAGTTGCTTTTTCCTATGGGAAATTCAGTAATCAAAGGTTTTTGAAAAAGCTATAAATCTGATACTAGAAAACCAAATTATAACAGGACAGATCCAGAGTTGAATTACTTCTAGCTCTGGAACCAGAAATGTTGCCTTTCTTTTTACTACTAGCAAATTGTTTCTTAAATATTCATACCAAATATTTAAAGCACCAACCACCTCAACAAAAGCTGCTTACCTGTATAACATCAATGAAATTTTAACCAATAGTGGCTAGTAAGTATGTATGTTGTTCTCTAAGTTATTGCTTCCTAATTCCATTTCTTATCATGAAAACTCATCTGTTAGAAAAATACCAGCATGTGTGTGTGTATTGAAGCCAGTGGTAAGAATTGTGCCACCACTTGTGATAACCGTACGAAACGGAAGCACTGGAGCTTGCTGAGACGAATAAGTCCTGCCACTGTCGATTAAAAACCAAGTAACGAAGCGATTCTTAGAGTTGATCATGTCATAGTTACAAGACAATTAAAATGTCTTTGAGCCACTCAGCTTAATCTGTTGTGGGTGCTCCTAAATTAAAAAAATGCATTACAGCAATTTCTTTCTAAAGCATACTTTTGTTACATGAACTTCATTTTAGCTACTTACTTTTGTAAATTAGAGGTATTTTGAGTATAAAATATGTCACTGGAATGTAACATTTAAGAGTATACTAATTTTATATATGTCTGATATTTTCCATGATGAAAAGAAGAAAAACTGTCAAAGTACAAGTAACTTTTAGAAACTATGTATTCTACCCACATATGTGTACATGCATATATGTTACACATACATACATGTGTATCTATAGAATACACAAATGCAGTAAGTAGTACTAAAACCGGTCAGAATACAAGCAATATTTGTACTCTCTAATCTTTTCTTTGCAGTTACTGAGCTAGCTTGTCAGATGAACGCCTCCAGGCACAGAGAGCAATCATCAAGTTTGCCACGAGTATAGACTTTTTAGTGAACTGCCATATTTTAGTACAACCTCAGCAGATGTCAGTTTTCATGGGGAAAAAAAAGTGGGAAGATCACAGCTCTTTCTTGAAAATACCTGAGGAAAACCCCAATTTAAGCCTCCATTCAAGGAAATCAGTAGCATTGTTTACATTCGGTTAGCAATTATTTTGCTTTAAGTTTTTTTTTAATAAAGTTATCGAAGGGGCCGATACCTATACCTCTGTGTAACCATGTCCCCTGGAAAAGCCTTTTCAGGGCACAGTTTAACAGTGTGTGCATCTTCTAGAATGATGTGGGGACTAAACAAATAACTGAAATTCTTCTTGGCATTTATTCAGAAGAAGTAATCTCCAATTGGGAAAGTAATTTGCACCAGTATTCTTTATAAAAGCAAAAAGTTGGGGCCCGGCCCCGTGGCTGAGTGGTTAAGTTCACGCGCTCTGCTCCGGGGGCGCAGGGTTTCGCTGATTGGGATCCTGGGTGTGGACATGGCACCACTCATTAGGCCACGTTGAGGAGGCGTCACACATGCCGCAACTAGAAGGACCCACAACTAAAATATACAACTATGTGCTGGGGGAATTTGGGGAGAAAAAGCAGGAAAAAGAAAAAAAAGATTGGCAACAGTTGTTAGCTCAGGTGCCAATCTTAAAAAAAAAAAGCCAAAAGTTAATGTTAAGCATTGGTTTAGACTTAAAGTGTTATGAGTGTTTAAAATGTTATGCCACCTTTCCACACGCATACAATTGGTTCTGCCCTTTAACCATCTCTTTTTCTATTCTCATCTCTCCATCCCCACTGAAATTACCTCAGTTCAGGATACCACTGTGTGTTACCTGGATTAGGAACCTATAACCTCCTCTTAATCTATATGGTATTCCTGCCTTTAGTCTTACCTTCCCAAGTATTCCTCATGCTGGAGCTGAAGTGGTGCTTCTAAAACAGAAATCTAATTATGATTCTCCTTAGGTTAAAAAACTTGAGTGACTTCCAGTTACTCCAAGGAGTATGTCCACTGCTTGCACATGGCTTGCAAACTGTTATTACCTTACAGCTTCATTAGTTATTTCATACTCTTGATGCTAGACTTTTGAACATGTTGTCTTTCTCAGAATCACCTTCACTCTTTGTCCCCTCTTTAACTCTTACTTATCCTTTGGGTTTCAGATTGCATATTATTATGTGTTGATACCCCAAAGCCTTCTCTGTTCTGTTCTTCATCACCAGTCCAAACTGAATTTGACACCCTTGCACTATGTTCCTAGAAAGTCCTTGTCATCAGTTTGTTTTAGTTGCTTAATTGTCTGTTGCCGGCTTTTCCCACCCACCCCATCCCTCCCACACACAGACACACCAGTTTCCAGGAGGGCAGACTTTGTTAGTTAAAACCTATCCTAGGGATAATGTTTCAGTAAACATTTATATAATGAATGTAATCACTTTTTAGAGTTTCAAGGACTATAATATGAAATTTTTTGATAGAAGATTTCATAAAAACAGGATATAAAATTGTATAACAACTCTTAAAGGAAAAATCCCATTCATAATAAAATCTAGATCAGAATAAAAATATTAAGTTTCCCTAGAGTAGTAGATTGTGGGTAAATTTTAAAATACAATTTTAAATCAATAAAGAAGTACCTAGATTTGGAAGGACAATAACCAAATCCATTTGTTTGTGAGTCTAGATTGTTTAAGAGCATTTTCTGCTTTGAGTCCCTGGATACATGCTATAAAATAGAGTTATGATCCTGTCCTTGGTAGCTTAAACTTTGTTGCTGTTTTCTCCCCCTTCGTAATATGTCACTGATACCGTTTTCAAAATAGATAAGTTTTGTGTATATGGAAAGAAATCTGTTGAGACCGGTGACTCCCTTCCTTGATAAACTCATTTAGTGTCAGAGGGAATTCCTTGGCAGCCTGAGTATTCCTGTCCCCTTCCCAGTGCTTGTGTTGACAATATGTGTAGTGTAGACGTTCACTGAAGCCTGGAGGTTACACCACACGACTATCATTTGTGACTTACAGTCTGCAAGTTCCCTCTGCTCTTTGCTGTAAGAGCCCTTAGCTTCTTAAAACACTTTCTGACGTTTATGGTTTTCTCACCACCTCTCCATTTTTGTTTCAGTTGATAATTGTATGTTACTAAAAGTTTATGGCTCATTGTTGTCACACTAGTTGGATATGGTGTGATTCTTAATATTCATAAAACACCTCAAAATACAGGGTAAACCTAGCAGCCACAGAGGATACAGGAATAGCCAAAACCCAAAATGACCATGCATAATCAGCTTGCTTAAGGAGAGTGTTTTTATCGGTTAACTGTAAAAGTTAATAAGGTTCAAAGTTTTAAGTAGAAGAACTTCTTTCCTCTGAAGTAGTGTGTGGTGTACTCCAGCAGAACAGCTGTTTCACTCACAATTGCTCCTGCTATGGAGGAAAAAATTGCTAAGATTTTCGTTCTGGAATTGATTCCTGTTTCTAGCAGTCAACTCCAGTACTTAACTTTCTGTGATTTATTTTGTCCTACTTTAAGATGTGGTTTTTAGATTACTATATAGGTAGTTTCCTACTTAAGAAATGGGGGAGTATTTGCAGTTTCCTTCAGAAGTAAAATATTTTTTGTCCCTAAGGGGATGTGTTGTTTGCATTCCAAGTTTTTTTATTATCATTTGATTTTTCAAGTGTGGCTGAACCAAACCTGGCTCTTGTTGGATAGCTAAGCATAAGAAGTATTCAAGTGCTTTATTAACCTAGTGGCACAAATTCCTATCTTTTGTTTAATTCTACCCTAAAGTACTGCCATTGGCAGAGATAATACCTGTATTATGTATACCTTACAGGGTTGTTCAGAGGATTCAATGAGATAAGAAAGGTTAGATTCTTTATAAACTATAAACACTTAAAATATAGACTTTTATTCGAATCCCAGAGAAAAGACCTAAACCAAGAGCCTAACAAAACCAGATGGGCAGAGAAGAAGTAGTACTAAATAGAGGCCCAGACCCATCATTTGAAAGCGTATAGCAAGTCAGTTTGAAAATTAATAAGATAATCATCTTGAAGAAAAATATTCTGAAAATGGTGTGGGAGGATAATTTTCCTACTAGCTTTATAGGATAAGTTGGAGTAAGTAGACCCCAGATTCATATTTAGCTGTCTACCTGACATCTCCAGTTGAGTGTTAAATAGGCATTTCAAGTTTCGTATTTACAAACAGAACTTTTGCTTCCATATCAGCCTATATCTTCTCATTACATGGAACTACCATCTACTTTACTGCTTAATCCTGAAGCTTAAACATCATTCTTTAGTGTCTCCTTTTCCCTCACCACCTATATCCAGCTGGTCATCAAGTCCTGTCTAGTTAACTAACTTCTTCCGTCGCTGTTTTTATCTCTACCCCCATCCAGTTCGTCTTCTTCCATCACCTGGAGTGGATTAAAGCTTGTGACTGGTCTCCTTAATCACACTCGAGCTCCCAACGGGCCATTCACAGAATAGCAAAATGAACCTTTAAAGATAGATCCTGTTGTCACCCTCCTCTATAAAACCTCTATTTAAATTTGTCAGTTAAAGTCTTTGCCAGACTTTTCTTTAGCTGGTAGAGTAGATGCAGGCAATGATTGGTTTTAAAGTTCTTTGTAAGTTTTGGTCACTCTTCATTTTCTCTATTCTAATTTCTTATTCAGCCCTTGTTCTCCAGTTGAATTAGTCATGTACTTTTTCTTTTATGCTTGGAAAAACTTTTCTACTCATTTCAAATTTATGGAAAAGTAAGAATCTGCATTTTCTAATTTATTGAGCACATTCACCTTTGCAGGGCATTGGGGGCTATGAAGAAGACTGGTTTATTAGTTTTTGGTTAGCTATGGATATAAGTCACTTGAGACATTTCCTAAAAACAAGATGAAAAAAATAGAAAAGAGGAGATAGTATATGGCAATATGTGATCGATTTCCCCAAAAGGAGTGGCATAGATTTGAGAAAGTGATGTCATCTGTTTTATGTGGGACTGGTTTCAAAAGACTGTCCGCTGGAGAGAAGTGATCTGGGCTGTTAGAAGAGGCAGCACAGGATGCTTCTAGACAGGATCTTGTCTAACTTGGAGGCAGAAAAGCATAAGGTATTTTCCAGGGGACAGCGGACAGATGATTTTGACTAGTACAAAATGTTTGCAGATAGAGCTGCTTATAGAAGTTGTTCGGTGCCTTGGAGACTTTGGGTTTTTCTTATAGGCAGTGGTTTGAATTATTTTATCAGTTGACACATTATTAATGATTTGGAAATATTCATACATTTGTTTCAGCTCTCTATTATAATTCATTACATTGTCGTAGTGGGTTTTCTTTAATGTGTACTTTATAGATTTTAAAATACCAAATAAACTTGATTTTCTTCATTTCTTACGTGAGGTCATTGATGAATTCAAAAGATACTTCCACTTAAAGTCACCACATCATTGGAGAAGGTATAACGAGGACTTTGGATCAGGTACTATGGATTGGAAGCCAGTTTTGCAGTGTGACCTTGTGTAACCTTGGATAAGCTACTTAACTTGTCTGAACCTCGGGGATAATATGGTACCAATTCCTTAGCTCTGTTCCGAAGCATAAATGCTTAGATGATGAAGATCTAGTATCTAGTTCTAATAAGGAAGAACAATATATAAATTGTTCTACTCTAAATTATTAAAACCTTGTTACTCTCATCTAGTATTAATCATGATCTTTTTCTATCTTAATAGCATAGCTGTATCTAACTATAATATATGCATAAATTTTATATATTTATATACAGATCCATTATCTATCATTCATAATTGCAAACCCCCAGAAGTTCAGAAAAATATGTTTATAGTGTGTCTTTTATCCCACTTAGTGTGAGTATTTTTATGTTTGTTACAGATTGGATTATTGTAGTGTTCCCCCAGACTCATTGGGGATGTTTTGTTATCATTGAAATACTATCTTTCTACAAATCTGAAAAATTCTCGAAACACTCTGATGCCACAGGTTTTAGATATGGGGAAGTGGACCTGTAAAGAAGTTAGCAAGTGTTTGTTATATTTTTAAACTTTTCTGTTTCAAAGGTAAAAGTGTTATTCATAATATCCTAATTATCTTTACATAATGTTTTCCATGCAAAATACAAGAGAAATATTCATCTACCCTATGACCCAGCAATTCTCCTCTTAGGTAATTATCCAAGAAAAATGAAAACTTAAGTTCACCAAAAAAAAAAGCCTTGTATGAGAATTTTCATAGTGCCTTTATTCACAATATCCCAAAGCTAGAAACATCCAAAAGAATGGATAAATAAATGAAATGCTGCTCAGCTGTTAAAACAAATGAACTGCTGATACATGCAACAATATTGCAAGAGTTTCATAAATAGGTTGAGAGAAAGAAACTGGACACAGAAAAGTATATACTACATGATTCCATTATATGAAATTCTAGAATAGGCAAACTAAACTGCGGTGATAAAAATCAGATCTGTGGTTTCTTGGTGGGACTTGACTGGGAAGAGGCACAGGGAACTTTCTAGTTGGTGGAAATGTCCTATCTTGAGGTACATTCCTTAAAACTGATGGAATGTTGCGCTTAAGATCTCAGGATTTCACTGCATATAAATTATACCTTGATTTTTAAAATATAGAGCAAATACTTAAGAAATGAGAAGTTAGGAGGTTCCAGATGACCACTTGGATTCAGCATTGTAAAATAGCATTTTATCATCTTAGCTTTGGTTGCTTAAGAGCAACCAAAAGTCAGTGTTCACTCTCAATAGAGCAAGTTTCTATAAAATACCTTTTGAAATGTCTGGAGTTGAGATGTATGATTTCAGGATGCCATATTTGATCAGCTTGTATCTTTTTGAGAAGAGGAGAGGTCAAATAAACTCCCAGTCTGAAGCCTGGCTCATAGAAGTTCTAGAGCCACTGGACTATAGGAAAAACTTAGTAGTGATAACTTCAGAAACCAGCAAGTTTTCTTGTCTGAACTTACGTTTGAAAAAGAGGTGGCATGTGCCTTCAGCAGTGTTCAGGCAGGTTTAACTGCCAAGTTTTGTTGACAAAACCAGGGCAAGAAGGCTCAAATAACGACTTCTGAGTGAAAGTAATTCTGTAACGAACTCTGCCATCTCTTGACACACAGAATGGTGCTCTCTGAGTACAGTGTGGGTGGGAGTGGTGAGGACGCCGTAGTGAAGCTCTCTGGAGTGAGACCACCAGGTTCAAATTCCAGCTTTGCCAGCTAAATTCTGGGCTCTTCTGGGAGGTGTTAGTGTAGTCGGCCATAATATGATATAATCCAGTGTACGTACCATAATTCATAACTTGGAAGTCTCAGTGGCCTCTGGCTGTGTCATCATGGCATACTCCACTGACACTGCCTGGTTAAAGCTGTGCTTTCTGGTTTTTATTCTCCTCTTCAGGGGTCTCTGCTAATGTCACTCCATCTGTTGTTCAGTTTCCTGCACTCCGCAAAAGGCACAGAAATGCATGTGCATACCCTGATGTGCACACATGTGTTTCTTCCATCATCTTTCTCTGACTCTCTCCTGTGTTTGACGCTGCATCACCAGCTAATGAGTGGGGTTATTTTGTTATCCAAAAGAAGCATTTCAATTAAAATATGTTTAAGCACCTCTTCTCTGGACAGGGCTCTGTGTGAAGCATTATGTCAAATCACTTCTTCCATCTTTATTTCTTCTGATTTGCTGGCAATTTCAAACATGTACCCCTTTCTCATTGTGGAAGATGACTAAAGATATAGCTATTACTTTTCTTTTTATTTATATAGTGTATAATTCATGGACTTATTCTGGTATTCTATTATCATGTGTAGGATTTAAATTTGAAATGACTTGATGTTTTAATTTTTAGTATTAGTTGTTTTCAGTGAACAAGTTTGAGTTAAATCATAATGATTCTAATTCTTCCTTTCCACTGATAGTGCTTACTTATTTTATCTTTAACAAGTAATTGCTGTGTCTTTTAAAGAAATCATAGTACTTTATTTTTTTTCCATTCGTCTTTGTACAAGTTCATAGAGATCAAGGATTAGTAATTCCACAAGCATTCAGATATCTTCTCCGTTTTCTACTACTGCAAAACAGGTTTTTGGAAAATTGGCAGTGGTACGTTAACACTGTCTTCATGACGTTTTCACTCATCTTTAGTTTAATTGTTTGTGGTTATTAAAAACCTCAGCAGTTCTCTCTGCTACCCCATTTGCTGCTCTGGTTCCATGGACAGAGTTTTGTGTGGCATTTACAGTTCTAATAGAAAAGGAGGACTGAGAAGTTTGTCATCTGTCCTGGTACTGCTCCTTTCTTGAATCAGAAAGGACCAAAGTTATGTCAGAAAACTGTATCATAGGAAGTCCTGAGGATTAGATAGTGCATAAAATATGTGAGGAGCACAGAGTTCCATTTCTGCCACCATCTTCAGGGATGAACTGTAGTAAATGGACCGTCACCTGCTGCTTCTTTCTGCTGCATTAGAGTTTATTCTGTAGAATTTAGACATTTGAGATTTGGAAATAAAGTTAGTTAAAGATTTCTCATACCAATCACTTAAAAAGTAAATCCTAGCAAATAACTTGAGGGGTAGCATGAATAGGGAGATAGGTAGTGATAAATAAGAAATAGACTCTATTCTCGAGGAGCTTACTTCAGTAGTGGTTGTTTACAACAAACTTTAATTCAAGGCAGAAGCCATATAATCTACAGACGGCCCTGTGAGAAGGTAGCGTTTGGTTGAAGTTTGCAAGGATTAGATACAATTTGGAAAGAGGAGGGGGTAGAGCAGAGTACAGAGGAGCATTCAAGATGGAGGAAATAAGAATATGCACAGAGATGAATAACAGGGAGTGATTTGGTTTGATTTATAACATACACACTACGTGTAAAAAATAGTGTAAGATTAATTGATTTAACTTAAGAAGGTAGTTTGGGGCCAGATCATAGGTAGCATGAATGGTTTATATTTTTAGGTAGTAGGAAACCATGAGGGGTTTTGAGATATGAGAATATTAAGAAACATTAAGATGAAAGTTGTGTTTTGAGCAGTGAATGTGGCCATTATGTATAGATTGATTGGAGAACAGATCCCATTAACATAATTTTGTAGTAGTTGACTAGAACAGGCTGACAACAGTGAATGGAAGGGGTGGGGTGAATCCCAGGTAAATGGGATGGCCAAACATTTGGATGATCAGAGACCATCCTGGTTTATGCCTGTCGTCATAGCATAGTTATTAATAGTGCCCCTTTTTGCTTTTAAATATTTCATGGTTTGGACATTGCATTATATGTTGACCGTAAAGATAGATTTGCTTTTAGAATTGCTAGCTCTTGCTCATTGAGGGGAGAGTGGGATGTTGACATAAGAGAACAGAATGTGTATACAAATTTTAGAAATTCTTAAGATTATTATGATTTTATTAAATTTTCCTTTTTGGACAATTAAACAAAAAATTCTCTTACTTGAATACCACAATCAAATCTTATATGTTTAAAATCCCAGGTTTTCTTTTTGTTTTTTTTCTTTTAATGAACACATTTGAGTTTTGTAATCTTCAACAAAATGATAAATGCCAAAGAGAATATACTGTATTTAACCTTATCTAACATTTTCATTGATTCCATTTAAAAGCAACACTTAGAACTTCCATAATCAACATAGCTTGCGTAAAAATGTCCAAATAGAAATTTAGCTAGTGGCAGTTGAGAGTATCCTGTGTCAACATACCATCACTTGAGAGAGTGGGCTTCAGTATGTCAGCACCTTTTGGTGCCTGGTCTTTTTTCCCTGATTGAAACAGGTGGCAGTAGTCACATGATACCTATTTTAAGGCTTGTGCATAGATGAGGCTGTCATGTATGTGGACCATCTCAAGTGCTTACTGCTGTTGTGTTTCCCATGTATAGGCAGAAGGAGAAGACAGCCTGAAGAAGATGCAGCTGATGGAGCTTGCGATTCTGAATGGCACCTACAGAGATGCCAACATTAAATCACGTAAGAATGAAACTGAGGCCCAGGGTTATAACTGTTGCAGCCGTTTTGTCCACAAGCCTTTCTCCTTTGGCAGCACAACACATGAACAGTTAAACAAAGAGAAGAGTTGAAATAATTATCACTTGATATGGGACTAACAGTTTCATTTTTATTGCTTTCATGAATTGAAGACACTCTCTTAATTTTATTTTATGCCAGTATGTCTAAGTTTTGGGTTAATAAACTTTTCTTTTATTCTTTTGATGAAATTTCAACTTCTAAATTCAATAGTTTCAGAAAATTTTCTCTTCTATTAACTACAGATTTAAGGCTTCTAGCTTATTTTGTTGGATTTGCTCAAAGAACAAAAACATTTCCAAAACTTTTTTTTAAAAAAAAAGCTAATTTGGAATGTATCTGAATGCAGTGATCCTCCTGTTGAATTCTGTCCTTTTGTCTTGCTTGCATGTATTCCCTCCAATATTTTTCTCTATTGATTTCATATGTGAGTTCACAGAGAGCAGTAGGTGATACTACTTTTAATCCCATTTTTTCCTTTATATGCATGCTTTCATAAACTGTGAGGATTGCTTTTTTAATATTTAAAATGACATAATGTGAAATTTATATTTTGAGACAATCTAAGGTTTACACATCATTTATATGGATATTAATATGTTTAAATACTAATTTTTTTAAAGAGGTAAAAACTAAAGTCCTAGCCAACTTTCCAAAAATGTAGGCAACCTAGTGTGTTTAGAAGGGGTTACTTTACAAGTAGTTGACTTTAATTTACTCATGAAAATGAGTACAGTCATGTGTCACTTAATGACAGGGACACATTCTGAGAAATATGTTGTTAGGTGATTTCGTCATTGTGTGAACATCACAGAGTGCACATACACAAACCTAGATGGTATAGCCAGTACACACCTAGGCTATATGGTACTAATCTTGTGGGACCACCATTGTAAATGTGGTCCATCTTTAACTGAAATGTCATGTGGTCCATGACTGTATATCATTAATAGTTATCTATTTAGGAATGGGATATTTTTTGTATTGTTTTGTCTATGAAGAAGTTAATTCCTACAGATGCAGAAAATGTATAACTAGTGTTTGCTTGACTCCCTTAATACAGTGAAAGTTATATTAATTTGAAACTGAAGCTACTCTCTAGAAATATACAAAAACTGTATTTCTGTGGACTCCAATTACAAAATATTTTTTAACATCTTTTAATGCAAGTTTTTTCTTGTGCTTCTGCATGTACCTTTCATCTCACGAGATCTTAAAAATACAGATATATCAAATATATGAACTAAATATAACCTATTTTAATGGTCTTTTTTTTTTTTTACAGTGGCTTTTTAATTTTTGCACATTTATTCTTAATCACATTGGGAAGGGGGAAGCTGTTTGCATTTGATTGGTGTGCTTTGGCATTTTTGTGTGATCAGCGCATGTACTAATGATTTCCTTTTATTTTTCTTCCTTCCTGCTTTTTCCTTTCTTTTTCCTACTTCCCTCTCATTTTCCGTATTTTATACTGCTATCTCTATACTTCCTTCTAAATTTCTTTGCTTACTGTAGCAGCCCTTGCCTTTTCTCTTGCAGCAACAGCTCAGGCTGCTCCAAGGATTATTACTGGGCCTGCGCCTGTTCTCCCACCAGCTGCCCTGCGCACTCCTACGCCAGCTGGCCCTACCATAATGCCTTTGATCAGACAAATACAGACCGCTGTCATGCCAAACGGAACTCCTCACCCAACTGCTGCAATAGTTCCTCCAGGGCCCGAAGCTGGTTTAATCTACACACCCTATGAATACCCCTACACGTTGGCACCAGCTACATCAATCCTTGAGTATCCTATTGAACCTAGTGGTGTATTAGGTAAGTTGATCTCCTTGTATGGTTAACAAGATTTTTATTCCTAAATTTTGCTGTCCCAGACTTTGAAATGATTATATCAGTTTTAAAGAGGCCAGACAAGTTTCCATTAGGAAAGGCTGAAGACTGAATTTATTTCAGCCTCTCTAAGGGTTCCCTTTGTAAATAATTGCACTTTAAATTTTTTCAGATTCACTTTGGTAACTCAAATTCACTTTGGTTGGGTAAATTTGCTGTGAACATTTTAAGCAGAAAATACACATTTGACATCACTGACGTCATTCTTAGTTTTAGATCCCATCCATTGGCCTATCCCCTCCATCAGCTCCACCACCCAAAGTTAGATTCCTTCTATCTCAGAGATTTACTTAATTGTCGACTGAATTTTAAATTTCTATGTGAAAGTATTTTGAGATCATTTTGAAACTGCTGTTACTATGTGTGTTTTCTAATATTTGTGATGACTTAAAATATGAGAAAGGCCAGGTAAATAGTTGCATTCTTCAGATTTCTTCAGTTTTTCTTTTTGAAGTCCTAGTTAATAAGAAATACTCTTAATTTCAGTAGTACAGTATGGAATTGTTAAATAAATACCAGGTCACTGAATTAGAATCACACTTGAGGCAAAAATTAAGATCATACTATAAACGCTTGGTTTTACATGAACAAAAAGTGGTGTGCTTGAAAAAGACATTACTGATGCCTTTTTTTTATAGAGTGGATTGAAATGCCAGTCATGCCTGATATTTCAGCCCATTGACTTGCTGGATGAAGGACTAGAATACAGCAGCTGTTATAACACGACCAGTCAATGTGGAACAAACTGTTTCCGTGCTGCCCCTTTGTTTTACCAGACAGAATTTGAATACTTTTTTCTTGAATTGTATATGACCTTGGTGCTGCGTGCATGCTATTGACTTTTAGGACTTATCTGATCTTTTAAGGGTGTTTTTTTTCCAGCCTTAATACTGATTTATAAAAATTTGGAAGCCTTTAATGAACCAGACACTAAGATTTAAACTTGAAAGTCATTGTTCAATTAAAGAAAGCCACAGTGCTCTGTATGTTATCTGTGTGTGTGCATGCACTCAGGTGCCTTTTGTTTCATGAGCAGATACATTTTATTGTACATGTTTTTCGTTTATCTCTAAATCATTGTATAAAATACTATAGGTCAGAATTTTACGTAGAACTGTTTATGAGAGGCTTGTTTCTGTTGCACATTTCATGAAGCATTTTTAAATAACATGTAACATGTAACCTGTTGACGTTTTCCTTTCTGTTAACGCTCTGTCCTGTGGCCCCATGCCTGCTCCTTTCCCCCAGAGCTCCTCTCTGCTGCACGCACAGCGTCTGTTGGAGGAGTTTGACTGTTGCTTCCTGCAGGGCTGGCCCTCTTAGCCACCAGCTGCTGTTCTAGCACTCTCAATGCAAGATCTTGCTGATTTTGCCTCGTGGAGTTATACTTGTATAAGAGTAGTTCATCTAAAATGAAAAAGGGTGATGGACCAGTTTACTGCTTAGAAACAGCAAGAGGCACTGCAGTAAAATTTGTTTCTCACTTTAAAGCAATGTATTTTTTGTTGTGTTGGGAAATTTTTATTTATAATACTTAATTGTTAGACTGACAAAATTAAAAGCAAAATATACAGATACCTAATTGGCATTCATAAGATGAATAATAATGAGTACTAAATGATGAAAATCCATTATTAGTTTTATTTCTCGCTTTGCCACCTAAGCAGTAAAACATGTGATATTGACCACTTAGAGAACTGAGAAAATTATTTCAAATTGCTAAGTTATAATAAATTTGCACACAGATAACATGCATGCTATATATGTCAAGTCTCACATCACATTATTTTAAAATAAGCAGTGCCCTTCAAAACAGATGCAGACATGTGTGTTGGTGGTAGTGAGGAGATTGGTATTAGCATCAAATCTTCATTGATGACTAATTTTTAATTCCCTTCCTTTTATCTTTAGGTATGGCTTTCCCAACGAAAGGCTAAGAATTCAAGAACGGTCTTAACTGAACCCTCATCAGATCTGAATTTAACAAATGCTTAGTCTCAGCAGCCTCTGGGGGGGTGGGGGGAAGCTTAGCCTAGCAGTCAGTGACTTACTTGCACTTTTTGCACACTGATAGAAAATAAAAGTATGTTATTAATTTGGTTTAGTCTGAATCTTACAAAGTAACAGTAATTTATAAAGGAGTGTGTAGTAGTATACTGACTGCTAAGTGTACTATACTGTTTGCTTTACTAATCACCTAATTCATTGCAGTTCATACTTATTGACTCAAAGTTTAAAACCACAATCTGTAGGCTTTAAGAATTGCTTTTAAACCTTTTTAAGTGATAAACTCTGGATGGTCTTAAGGTTAGCAAATAATTGTCAGTATTAAACATGGCATTATTTAAGTAGTCCTGCTGCAAGAAAGGCACTTCAGTGAATATGTGACTAGTAAAGCTTAAATATGTTTGGATCTAATAGAGTTCATGAAATACTGTAACCTGGGATTGTAAATGAATGGATGAAATAGGTTAAGGCCAAGATGTTTGAAATGAATGCAATATTAATAGATGCATATATACGCAACATATTATGGTTAATTTTAAAACTACTGTGCCTTAACGTGTTTCTTAAAACGAAACTTTTGTAGTAAATGAACATTTGAAATCCATTTTGATAAACCTGCTGTTAATGTTTGTTTTCTTTTCCCCTGTGAATGTTTTCTAACTTTGTCTTGGTAATTGCAATTTAACTAGGTGCGGTGGCTACTAAAGTTCGAAGGCACGATATGCGTGTCCATCCTTACCAAAGGATTGTGACCGCAGACCGAGGTTAGTTTAGTTCTGCAGTTCTTGTTTCTAAGAAATGCGTTGGGCGTCCATAAAATTTGCAACACCACACCTGATGGAAAAATATAACTGCTTACCTGCACACTATTTCTTTTCCTTTTCTAAATTAATTTGTAATAATTGACAGATTTAAGGGTTGGGTTCTTTTCTTTTTGCTCCCTTCATATTTTAATTTATTAAGTCCTATATTAGTATGTACTATGATTTATTCCTACTAAAACATAGATTAGTCCATTTGGGGAGCTATTAAATTTTGATGTTGCCTTAATTATTTTTCAGTAATAATTTTTGCTAAAATTTGCCTTTTAATTGTTCTGAAATTTTGGGTTGGTTTTGCAAAATGAACTGAGTGGATGGTGCTTTAATGAGAGAAGTAAAGGAATATATGCCTCCTGTGTCCTTTTGGAGAAAACTGAAGATTTAGTTTCCATTTTCCTTTTTAGTAAGATATTTGAGCCACTGTATAAACATGAGGATATGCATGTCAAGTACCTAGCTAAAATCAACAAAGTAAGGACTGTGAAGATAACTTTGATGCAGTTGGATTTTTTATAAATCAGAAAATCAATTCCCTTTTATTCTTACATTCTCTTGCCAAAATGGATCCTTTGATTTTTGTCATTTGCTGCTAAAATATATTATCTGAAGGTAAACTATCTCTTGAAGTTCTGTGGTGACATGAATCCAGCTGTTTGAATATCCTTTTTGACTAACCTGTGACTGGAAAATAAGTCTTCATTTTTCTCCTTTTCAACATTTGTAATTTGTGTCCTATATATGCCCTTGGACCCTATTATAAATTATTTATGTTTATTGAGGAGTGATATTTTCGGTTTATTGACATTGAATTGTTTTCTAAGTTTATCATCAAAAGATAGGAATCCAAAGTAAGGTAGAAAAGGATTTTTTATAAGCTTCTATTATGGCATGTTTATTACCTACTAATTAAGTTGATCAAAGTCTCTAGTATTAGTGGGGAAAAGTGATGGATTTACACCCCAATCCTACATCTTCTGTGCACTTACGAAAGACCTACCTGCTTCACATGGTTATCTTGAATACTGATGATAAATACTGGGCACACCTGTTGTCCACATCAGAATAAAATACGTTTCCAAAGACATTGATGATTATTTATTTAGCATCATACATAATTAAAGAGCCTTGAAGACTTTTAACTAATACGTACGCTACTTATAGTGATCATTCAGTGAACAAAATAATTAGACCCCCAAGCTCAAGGGTTATTTATGAAGATAATACACCTTGTAAGTGTGTCGTGGACAAGCATGTACACCACCTTTCTTGCATCAGAACAAGTCTCCTAATGAAGGAGGAAGTTAAAAAAAAAATCACTTTGCACTTAAGGAAACCAGATAATTCCATGAATAATTTGAAGCTTTTTTTCACATTATTAATGTCTAAAATAGTTCTAAAGAGCATTTTAAAGTACATTTTCTTCTGTTAACCTTTCCCTGTATCCCTTTTAAGAGATTTCTCATAATTTTAACACAATAATTATTGGCCTACTCAATACTGCAGTGCCTTGAGATAGTTAAAAATATTAGGAAGATTTTATTTTATTTGGAAATAACAGCACATTCCATGCATGGCTCTTTTGTAGTTATCTGTGTTTTGATTAGTCCTGTCACTGTTTTTATTCAAAATGCAATGTCAGCAAACCGAAATGCTACCTTTTTTTTTTTTTTTTTCTTAAATAACAGAATACTTCTATTACTGCTATTACTATCCTGTATGCACTCTTTGGGTCTAAGGGAGATGTCTGAAGTCCTTCACTTAAATTATTTTATGATACTACTGTTTTCTCTATTTTTGAGGTTTTTTATTATTATTTTTTAATCTTTTGAAGGGAAGATTAATATAAGCATTCATTTAATGCAAGGAGCTCAGCCCTTGGACATATAACCATGTAATTCTATATGAGCATTTAGAGTACTACATCGTTGACAAATATCTATTTCTTTACTAAAAATACACCTATTTCAAAACTGAATTTGAAGCCTATAAAAGACCAACTGACTTTTTAGTTGTAATGAACCATAAGTAATTTTGCACGGTTGACACACCTGTGTGTACTGTAGGAGGCCAGGACTTGGCAGAGGATGTATTCTAGGTGTACTGGTATATATGTAAATGGTAGTTTGCTTTGTTTATATATTCCACACTCAAAAAGCATAATCAGAATTTTCCTGAATAATGATTTTATAAAAACCATCATTTATGTAATTTGTATAAGAAACTTAATACAATTTTAATCAAAATTTTAAGTAATATCAAAAATGCTTTAAGATTCTGTATTTCTGGAGTACCTATGAAGTGGTATGACTACAGCATGTTAAATATTTATTTTCTTCTTTGATTTTGGAATAGCAGTTTTTATTTTAAATAAAATTCCACTTATTTTTAAGAAATTCAGGGAAAATTTGGTCACATTGAAGATACAATATTTTTGTAGTATTTATAAACTATCCTAAATGATAGACTATAGAAAGCATTTTTGTTATATGAAGGTAAACCAATCCATTATGTAGATCACTTAAACTCTGAACATTACACCTCCTGAGTTTTGATTTATGAAGTAGCATGGAATCTACCTTTGCACTGAATATCTTTTCATTCACGTCTCCTCTGCCTTAGTCGCAATGGCAACAGTACAGAAAATTGTATCAAACCTCAGAATATAGTAGAAATAATTAAGCTGTTGAATGAGTCTTAAAAATCATACTACTGTTAAGTGGACCAAGTTTGGTGAAGCAGAATGTGACAGAGGTTGATTAAGGAAGGAACAACTCAAGGACATTGGGAATGATAACTTTTCCACTTGAGAACTACTTTATGTTTTACTGTAATTTTTAAAAATTTTTTTTGTTCTGTTTGTTATTTTGCGAAAGAAAATAGTATTTACAGGTGGCTTCTTTTAAAATATAAAATATAAAGCAGGAATGTATATGAAATGTCAGATTTTATTGTATTTGCAGAGTATTAGCTTTGAAATTGAATACAGAAAGCTGTAGTTTTAAAATGCCTTATTGGTATCAATTAGAAATTTCTTATATTTTTTGATGTACTTAGAGCTTTTTGAGTATAGAATTTTAAATGGCAGGATTTTACAGTGTTTACATGCAAGTGCATTTTATAAGTGTTCTATATGTGTAAAATAGTATTTTCAACTGGAAAGTGTTGGCTAGCGCAGAAGGCCTGGCCTTTTTCTGGTTCCCATGATGTTGCCTACACTGCTAGACTATAGTTTAGTATTGCTTTGTATCATGAGGCCAAGAAATTCCATGTTGTTTGTAAATAGAATAATTGAAAAAGCAATAAACATTTATTGAACAAAAGAAACCTTGTTTGGCCCAGAGTTTATGTTGAACCAAATTGTTCATAGAAATTTAAATTTCTTTAGATCCATTTCTGTTAATCATCAGTTATTAATAATCACATCCATCATTAATAGTTGCTTTAATGCTTGCATCTGAGAGAATACTAATGCTTAATAGCAGTCAGATACTGATAACTGCACTGACTGTTTCAAAATTCTGTATACCAAACCTATTCATTGTTGTTGTTTTCCAATTTCCTTCATTGACTGCTACTAACTATTAGTTGTTAGTTGTATTTTATTTCTATTTTTTCCTGTTAACCAATTTTTTTTTTTTTTGTGGGAGTGGGCTCTCCTTCATTTGTTCAAATCATGATATGAAATTGTCATGATTTTTATTGTATTCTGTAGATGGTGTCAATCAGTTTGTCAGAATTAAACATGCTTTTTTTTTATTAGTTGTGATTAGTTTTTCATGTTGTCATTAAGCCGTCACTAGCTGAAACTAATCTCTTCTCTATCTTTTCTTTTCTTTTTTTTTTTTGTTTTGTTTTTTGTTTCTAACCACCCAGCCGCCACCGGCAACTAACCTATGACCTTCTGACCTCTGAACTCTTCACCCAATGATGACCTGACCATGCCTGCCTGCTGATCAGTTAACTGGTAATCGCCTTTGCTTGCCTGTCGTCAGTGCAGCGAGCTGAGGCACTTGTCCGTTCGTCTTACCATCTAACCAAACAAAAGACAAAGAAATTGTTGTCCTCCAACTCAGCTTTTGGTTTTTTTTCTGTTTGGGTGAAAGTGGTTCTAGAACCTGCACTGAATAGTAGTAAAGCAATAAGGCCCAATTCATCCCACAGCACTGATCATCTTTTAATGTCCCACCCTAAGCGAACGGTAAGAAGGCCTCACTTCAGAAGGGGAGACAGATGGCCCTTACCTACTCAATGACAGAGGCAGTTACTGTGAGAGA
Source organism: Equus quagga (assembly GCF_021613505.1). Lineage (NCBI taxonomy): Eukaryota > Metazoa > Chordata > Mammalia > Perissodactyla > Equidae > Equus > Equus quagga. The sequence goes on along the minus strand of NC_060274.1, from coordinate 5,586,121 downwards.
CTTCTAGGAATCTTTTCTTCTCATAGCGAGTCCAGGCTCTCTGAATGTACTGTGTGATGATGCATCATGCATGAACCTTCGGTCAGGGATGTCATTGGTGAAGTGATCTCAAAAAGTATTCAAAATTTGATATGCTGTTTAGTCACTACAGTGCCCTCAAAGGGCAGAAGTTGCAGCCTTTTTTATATTGCCTGCCAAAATTTGAAGTATTAGAAGTGTGCCATGAGACAAAAACTTAAGGAATTTTGAAAAGTAATGCAAAGAACAAAACTGCAACACTATTTTTAAAAAGATAAATATCTGAGTTAAAATTACTGAACCTTTATTTTACACCTCCTTAAAAAAATATATGAGAACAAGGTACATGCATTATGTGTCACATTACTGGGCAAACTGTTCAAATATTTTTTTTAAACCTCCCTGTATAGAAAAAAATCATTAAGGATGTAAAAGCCATGCTTGCCTATTTGCTGTATACATGTAATGAAATTGTAGATAAAGTGTAGTGCATTGAAACAAATGAACAAAAAGTAGATACTTTTACTATACAAGGGTGCTGGTGCAGAAAAAAATATATATATTTTTGGAAATGTAGCATTTTATACTTTCAAGTGTTATAAAAAAAAAAGAAAAAGAACAAAGAATCCCTTTATTTCATTAAATGATTTTTTCTGGTGGTTGTCAAGAAACAAAAGACCAAAAGAGCCTTTTTGTCTTTCTTTTTTATTTTTTAAGTATTGGAATAAGTCTAAAGAAAAGAAAGTGCCTTATTTTCCTTCATGGTCATTTAGTCAAGTGTCTCGTAAGATCAGCTCCTCCCTCAGAATACCAGTTAATGCATGTTACTCAGTCGCCCAGTATGTGAAAGAAGATATGAGGGGAGACAAATGAGTTGATGGTTTGAATTATATGATTTTTGCCACGTTACCTTGATACAAATTTGCCAAATCTGATACTGTGAAAAAATTTGATAACTTTTCTAATGCCTGACAAGTTTTAAAACATCATTCTTTTAAAATCATAATTGAGTGCTTTTGGTTATTGCACTATTTAATGTTAGCCCAAAGGATTCTGAGATAAAAATTATGTGTGATCTGAACATCAGTTTACAGACAAAATTAGAGCTTTATTTTATTTGGAGAAAGAGGGGGTGTGGTGGACTTTTCCTTACTAATTGGAGATAATAGTATGCTTAGCAAACTTTTTCACAAAAATGAACCTTTGTGATTTTCATTCTGGCAAACAGTGTCTTTAAATGACCGAAATTTAATCAGACTTCTTTCTACCATCTCTTTGCTGGTTTTAATAACCTAAGCTACCCTCCCCACTCCACCCCACCCCCACACACCTTCTTTTCTTTAAAAGATTGTGAAAAACTCACATCATTGTGCATATTAATACTCAACTACATGTGAGTTTCAGCTTCCAGTTTCTCTTGAAGTTCAGTTAATTTTGTAGTGGAAGCGATTTATGCACAGAGCCTACATCTAAACACTTAAGTAAATAATCATTAACTGCTCGGTACCAGATGTGGCAAATATTAAGTGGCAGTGGATTCCCAGCTCATCAACTCGTTCCCTCTTACATACCTTCACAGCTTCACAGTCAAAGGTCAGCAGTAAGCTCAGTAAGCACCTTCCTGGTGCCCTCCTCCATCATCTTGTCTCACTTGGAAACGTTTTCAGTTTATTTACTATGCAATAGACATTCATTGTTTTGTATTCAGCTAGCTTTGGTTTAATGTGCCACTGCTTTGTCTTTCTGTTACACATACAGTTGTTTTGATTTATTTACAATATATGCTGTGCCATTTTGATTTTTATTTTGGTTGGTTGGTTGAATAAATTTGCGACACTCAAACACTTGAGGTGATAGTAGTTTAAAACGATACCAGTATTTGATCCAGTTTCATCTCAACTATGTTATACCTGGACATTTTAGATGTTTATCAAAGGTCTTTTATGGGGAAGAAAAGTAAATATATGAAATAAATGTGTGACATTTATGAGTAATGTTGGCTTTGAACAAACTTTTGAAAACTTAGTTGACAAAATTTTGGATCAACTGAAAAAAAAGCATGACTTTTGAAATCTCTGAATGCCTTGGTTCTCAGTATTATCATTCTTTATTGAATTTATTTCTTATTAAAATACGTAGTTTTTAAGACTTTTTTTCTGACAGTATTATGTAATTTTTTAGCGTGGGTAGATGGGAGTGTCGCTTGTATGTTACCGTACAGCTGACATGTATTTTTGTCTATTCTTTATTATCTTAGTAGTTTCATGCTATGTATGTACCATAACCAACCTATTGCCTATGAGAAACATGTAAGATAATGTATTTACAGCCATTGTTACAAGTTTATAATGTATTTTTCTATCTTGTTTTATATGTATGTTATATAACATTCAAAAAGAATTTTTTTCTTGATTGAGAAAAGGATACAAAATGCAAAATCCACAATTTTGATAACTGAAAATTGCCAATTGTTTTGCAGTACTTTATTATATTGGGTGTCTTGTCTTTCTTGGGCTTTTAGTTAGCTAATGAATGAATACGTTAGACACTTTTGGGTTTTAGTTGGGATTTTACATAGCTTGCATTTTAATTCTTTGGTTCTTTGCTGTTTCTATTAACCCATAGCATTATTTTAATAAATGTTATAATACCAACCTACTAACTCTGGACTATGTCTGTTTATTAACCTTTACATGTTTAATTAAAATAAACAAATAAAGACAAAAGAATGTAAAGTCTTGAGTTACTGGACTAACCCTGAAGAACGTGACCACAGATAACATAGCGTGACTTGTTTTTATGTTGTTTGTCAGCTGACAATTCCGCACACTACTGTTAAAATGGCTTTGGTTATTCTGGCCTTTTACCTTGGGGGTTACGTGCCAGTAGAAATGGGAACAAAGTAGCGTTGGTTTGAGGCATCCTTCTAGTCTTGCCACTTGCCTTTCAGCCTCTGCATTACTAATTCCACACTTTATTTTTCCTTCTCCAAAATAATCACTGTCTGCTCACAGCATAAAGAGTAAAGAGATTCATTGTAATGATAAACCCCAAGAAACCAGTTTGATTCTTTGTTGAACCATTTCTTTTAATTTTTGTAAATAGGTAATTTTATGGTTGCATTATAAAGCAAAGAATCTCACGATGTTTTACCTTTATTCAGATTTGTGTTTTAATTGGACATTTTCCCTATCTAAAGTGTTCAGTTGTTTTAGCCAACTGCTCCTGTTAGGGTGGCTCCGCACAGATAAAGCCAAAGGTAGAGTGGCTCTGTTTCTCATGACAGTCGAGGGTAAGCCATTACGACGACACTGCACCCTACTTCTCCTCACATGTCCTTCAGTAAGAGATCAGACAGCATTGCTGAGTTTTCCTCAGATGTTCGTTCTCTCTCACCTCTTCCAAAACACAGTCATAATATAGCGTTAGGACAAGAAGTGTAAAGGAGAATAAAACTGCATTTGAAAAGTTATATATCATTAATTTCTTGTGTGCAAGTAAATGTAAGAAGATTTATTAAATAATCTTCATGCTTTTCTTGGCTGTAACCTAGGTAAATTGACTTCTACTTACAAATTCTTTAGTTTAACTCTTGAGGTGCCTTTTTATTTCACAGATAGTAGTAATTTCCTTTTCTGTGAAACAGTTCTCCTAGATAATAAGAAATTCACAGGATGAATTTTTGCAATTGTAAATAATGGCTTATTTTTGTAAATTACCTCTTATTTATTTTAAAGTTCTAAAATTTGAGGCTGAAATGAGTCACATGTTATAGAAGACGTAACTATACCAATATGCTATTAACCAGTCAGACTGTCAAAGTATTCCCATATGATATTTATATATTCTCATAGTGTATATGTATACAAAATACACAGAGTAGTGATAACAGCTTATTTAATCGTTATTGAGATGGTCATTTGCTTTGAACAGAGTTGTTTCTCTGTTGCAGGGGATGTATTATTAGGTAGACAGAGCTTTAATATGCTACTATCTGTAAAAGTTCTCACTGCCATACAGTTCGTATGTTACTCTGTAAAGATTTGAAGATGTCTGTTAAGCTGCTAATATGTAAGTCGTCATGGTACCATGTCACTTAAATTGATGATGAATTTCTATGCAATTTACTACACATTCTCTGAAGCCTATGAATGCAGTCTCATCTCATTTGCAGTTAAGGGTACTTTAGGTATAATTATGTCATATTGTCACCTCTGTTGGCAAAGTTGTAAAACTGTTTTTAAAAGGTGAAAATAATATTACGAATCCCATTTTTATACAGGCTGTAGTAGCATTAAACATGAAACTACCAAATTCTTAGAATGATAAATGCTGGAGTCAGTTTATTGTTTCATACTATTATTTGGCTAAACAGTTGCAAGTTAAGCTTTCAGTTGAGAAGCTGCTGAAATTAATGCACTTAGTAGTTAAGCGTTTTTTTCCTTAGGCAAAATGTCAAGAAAAATGTAGTGTGAAAGAAGATATTCACATAGGCCTCAGTGCAGTGGCTCTCAGTACTGCAGAGCTCACCTAGAGGGGCAAGCGAAGTGCCCCGTCCTTGAAGCCAGGAGGAGCGTAGTGAACATGAGGTAGGTGGGTGGGTAAGGGTTTCTAGATAAATACTAGATAGGTACAAAGGATCTAAATTTTCTAGGGTACTGAAAGCAGGCAATGGATTTAAATGAAATTGCCCGTTACCAAATCAAGAATCTTCTTAACTGGTGAAGTCTAATTTTATATCTTATATATGACAGTCTAAGTTTCTCCAGTTTTGGAGAGTTTTTTGTGTGCTTGTTTAGGATAAGATGTCTGTCTTTATTCTTTGATAACAATTAGCTATCATAATATTTCCAGAAAGTGATTTTTAGTAGAATGAAATGTATTGCTAAATTATAATTCATTATTTAATAGCAAAAATTACTCTCAGAAAACTTTTTGGACTTGCACCCTTTCTAAGTACATAAAGTAATTTTTTTAACATTTCACAAATTTCTTAATACATTTATTTTAAATGGAAGAAAATTCATTTTATAGATAACACTTTTAGAAATATTCGTATGGTACACACATGTAATTTTTTATCTGGTTTCTTTAGTATAAAATTGTCTAAATTGGAATGCCCTTGTTATGAAGAGATGACAGACTTATCTGCATAGCTGGTGCTCAATGCTGAATCAAACTGGTGTTCACCTAAGCATAGTACTTCCCTTTCTGTGTTTCTGCTGCACTAATTGCCAGGGTGGGAGAGAGAGGGGAAGAATTCTTTCTCGGTAGAAGTGGATGGTAGGTGCAGCAAATAACACTACGTTGATATTGCAATGCTTAAGATTTTGCTGTCCCTTGTTGACAAAAGACACCACGTTGTAGAAAAAGCTTAGCTCCCAGGGTAAAAAATTGTATCTTTTTAAAAATGCTATTATTGAGAAATTTTGGTTACCAAATACATCTTTGATGGTTTATATTGTAGTGTGTATAAAACATTTAGAATTTTATTTGTGGAGATTGTATATATAGAGAAGAGTTGGAATAGGGCTTCCCAGATCACCTGTGAATGGAGAACCGCGTATGACTGTACATGAAGTGCAATAAACCAACTGGAAAAGTGCATGTGCTTCATCCTCTCAAGCTGCCTGCAGCTGAAGATGCTGCTTATGGGCCCCCATAAAACCACGTATAGATATCAGGATAAAAAGTACACATCTTCATTTAAAATTTTTATTGACGCTTTTAACACCGTTTAAAAGAAAATAGAAAAATCTGACATCCTGGAACTCTTAATATCTTTGGAAGAAGATCCTAAGATTTGCCCTGATTTCAGTGATTAAAAACGGACTCAGTGAACAGGTTTCTGCCTTTGCTCGGTTGAGGATGCAGCCACAGTAGTTACCTCTACCTGGGAAACTCAGGTCTGATTCGCAGGTAGCGTTCAGATGTAAGGAGCACTGACCACGCCTTGATCTCATCGGCTGTGTGAAAACAGCTAGAGTCATCAATTTCTTGAACAAAGAAAATTAGTAAAAAGATTGTTTCCAGTAGTTGAAACCTTTTCTCTTAAGATTTCATCTTGACATCGAAGTTTTATAACCTCCTTGTGTCTTAAGTTTCCCAGTCCTCATTCATATAATCTCCAAGTTCCTTTTCCCCTTTTTCTTTTTCTTTTTTTGCCAAGAAAGTTTAGCCCTCAGCTAACGTCCACATCCAATCATCTTCTGTTTTGCTTGAGGAAAATTAGCCCTGAGCTGACATCTGTGCCAACCTTCCTCCACTTATACGTGGACGGCCACCACAGCATGGCTGACGGTAGTGTAGGTCCACACCCGGATGCAAACCCACCCACCGGGCTGCCAAAGCAGAGCGTGCCGGCCCCCCTTAAGTTTTCCTGAGCAGTATCCTCACACACTTCTGAAAGTAAGTGACAGAGACAGGATCCTGAGCACGAGACACAACCAGCCGCTGACAGATGGCATTTGGTTTGGCCTATGCGGTGTTGTTGCTGTTGTTTTAATTACCTGCTGACATTTAAAGTCTAAAGATTAGACTTTTTAAAATCTCTTCACAAAGTCTGTATTTCTTCAAAGATCGAAATGTGTAGAAAGTTGAAGCCTGCATTCTCACGTGGTAGCTGTCAGCTGAAACTGAGTAATTTCCCTGTTTCCTTGAAACCGAGTACCCCCAAGTCACCATCCACCCCTCCTTCTGCCCCTGCTACCACCTCGCCACTCTTAATTTCTTTACTCCTGACTTGCTTTAATGTTTTCCTCACCTCCCTGGTTCCTGGAGACATCTGTGCTTGCCTCTCAATCCAGAATGGTAATTTTGACTCTTCAGCACCAAACCAGCTTCTCAAAAGGTATAATGTAAAACAAGTTTTAATGTTTTTCTTCCTGTAAAACTAGATAAATATGGTTTCTAAGTTAATAAAAATGTTAGTCTATCATTATAATTCATGCATATTATATTTCTTAATATTTTATTAGGAATTTCTATTAAGTGAGTGGAGGGACTAGATGACATTTGGGTTTCCTTCCTAATGTCATTTTTTACAGCTATCTGTTACCTCTTTATAGTAACTCTGTGGTCTTGTTAGAAAGCAGTTAAACTAAAATTGAACCTTTTAACAATGTTAAAAATATTCCACATCTAAAACAATATTACTGATAGTGAGTTTGGGATCACATTTTTCCAGGAAATGTATACTAAAATTAGATTATGCCATTTAAGTGCTATTAAGTGAAGAAGAGTAGAGAGTACAGGCCATAAAAAAAGTGCTTATTTTTATGTACTGCACAACAGTTCCAGTTCCAGAGAGCATTTCAAAATTTGGATGCAAATTTAACTACTGTGGTTCTGTTTTCTTAATGTATGCTCTAGTTACTTAACTGGATATTACTTACGCGCTGGTCACTTAACTGGATACTAAAGAACATTATGGGAAAAAATGATTAAGAGCAAAATATTAAGAGAAATATTTGCTAATGAGTAGTATTTTCTTACAGAACTATTCAAGTTGATACCAACTTAAAATTTCATGATCACTCATGTAATTCAGAACTCCTGTCAAGGTTGGGAATGAATAAAGTACCTTGCTGCGCTTGAAACCCGAGTTTTAAAAGCTGCGCTTATCAGAGTGTTTTAAATGATTTAGTCTATATCATTAAAACAGTAGTGCAAGTGGAAGGTTGCCTTGAATACATTTTAATTAAATGACATATTAATGAATGATGCTTTTGCTGGTTTTCTCACTGAGGTAAAAGGGTGTTGAACAATTGTTCAAAGTTAAACTTATTCTAGATTTCTAGATGGGAAGGTGGAAGACTAGAAGTTAGTGTGTGGAGCATTACACGTGTGAAAACACCGCAGAATCTAAGAAGCTAAGATCTAAATCAATGTGTCAGGGAAGCAAACTAGATTAACAAATTGAATGTACAAATGCCCCACCTCAAAATATCATTCAAACATTAGCTTGGGGAGCTATTAGCAGTAAAGTTGGTTTTTAAGTCAAAGGAAAACATTGAGAAGCTAGGAAAGCTTGACATCACGTCTATCATCATTAAGTGTCAGTGTTCTAAAATGAATTAGGTACCTCTCATTGCTCTTAGAAGAAAAGCAACCTGGCATGGAGAGACACAAAAGAAAAAAAAACGTAGTAAAAGTTTTATGTATTCCAAAAGGGGGTGCATCTTCACTGAATTCTATATGAATCTATTTGACAGAGAGATGTTGTACTATTCAAGGAAAACATCACTGATGTGGACTCCACCAATTAGCTGTGTGCTCTTAAACTAATAAATACCAAGAAGGCCTTGTAAATACTTTGGCTCCTTCAGAGAGGTGTTAATCTGCATTTTTCTAAACTGCGTGTTATCGTCTACGAAAAATTCTCCACCTCCATCCTTAGCTCCAGTCCTAGAGAGTTGTTAGCAAAGAAAAGTTATTGAATCACAAAGCATAGATTATTTCTAAACCAAAACTAAGAGAAGTAATCACCAGGAGGTATAACTTGTTTTACTTATTGAAATATGTGTATAGTATTTTTATCTATAAACCCCACATTTGAGTAAATATGCAATGAACTGTGACCAGAAAGACTGCATGTTGTTACGGGAAATACTGGGAAGCTCACTCTTTCCCTACTACTGCATCCCCTACATTCAAAGAGGAATATTACTTCCTTCAAGACTGTGTTGAACAGCGCTAACTGAAAGGGAAAATAGGGGAAAAAAAAAACCCATATAAATTTAATCTAAAGAGTATGAACTTGAAAAATAGAGCTGGTTACCACACCATCTCCCGTTTCTTAGGTATTTTTTCATTTGTCATTCCACTAGACCCAAAGGTGATGAACATAATGCCTGCCTGCCGTGAGATCTGTATGTGTCCCAGCAGGTTGCTTGCTGAGAATTTGGGAATAGTGTTAAAGTGAGCCATCTTGCTGAGAGTCCTCAGCAGGTTGTAAGGAAAGCCTTAAGATTTTTATGCCCAATAGGCTCTTTTGCCTCTCCTTTTCAGTCTGAATTGCTACCTATTTTCCCTCTGAAAATTTCTTAAGAGTAGAAACTCTTTGTAGAATTGTGGTAATGAAATTAAAATACACAAATGCTGGTAGGAAAGTTGCTTGGCTGTATATTAGAAAAGGATTGTTGTCATATCATACCATACGCCAATGGCTTTAAAAATCAAATGTTAGATAAAAGACACTAGAAAGTATCCTGTCAGGCATCTTGTGTGTCTTGCACTCTGGTTTACTCATATTGATGGATATTAGCACTGCGCTCAGCTTTTTGTATGCTTAACTGGATTGGACACATGCTGGCAATCAGATGCCACTATCAATAAAATTCAATAAAATCGGTAACATGTAATTATCAAAAGTAACCATTTCTCTGTATATTGAAATGCATTAAGACCAAACTGTTGTCCCTCAGATTTATGTTACCCAAATAGGGTACAACCAGGTAATAAAATAGATTAATGCTTTAGAATCAGAAACCAAGAAGAGCCCAAACACTGAATACCCATGTCCTTTCCAAAATGCTCCCCTGGTGACCTGTTAGGGAGATTTTGCAATTCTTATTCTTGTTGCTGATAATCCTCAAATATGTGGTCTGGATAGATAACAAAGATAGGAAATTTTAATCAGAGACGTCTTTTATTTCACAAGCAATTCTTAGCCTCCTTTTAAAACGAAATTTACGAATGTTTTACACCTGCCCTTAAGTTATGCTCTTCAAACTGAACAGCTCTAAGAACTTTAAAGGTCAAATATTTGTGGAGGCCACAAGTTAAAAACCATAGAGATAGTGTGTAATATGTATGCTGTGCATTTATTTATTTTTTGTTTTTTAGAGCAATATAAGCTTGCTTTCCACAGTTGCACTGCAGATTTATTTTGCCAAAAGCATCCAAGTGTCTAAAAGCTTGGTGTATTGCAAAGCAAACTGGAGACATACAGCCTGCTCCTTAGGAGTGTATGTGCTTTGTCAAAGGAATAGAAAAACTGTATGTCCATTGTCCAAATGAAGATTTTAATTCTACATTTACGTTATAATATGCAAAGTTAATTTGGAATGTGTGTTTACAGGGATAATTTGATATCTTTATTGAGGCTGCTTGATCATAGTAATTTTCCTGTGGTTCCTTTCATCATAGGAAACGTTACAAATAAATAGAGGTCATTTTATTTTATTAATTTATATGCTGGTGATTCCAGCAAAGCATTTTTGTTTTGTTTTGTTTTTAAAAGACTTTATTTTTTAGAGCAGTTTTAGGTGCACAGCAAAATTGAGCAGACGGTGCAGAGAGTTCCCATAAACCCCTCTCCCCTACACGTGCACGGCCTCCCCTAACATCGACATCCCACACCAGAGCAGTACATTTGTTAAAACCGATGCACCTCCATTGACACATCATAGTCACCTAAACTCCATAGTTTACAGCAGTGAACCTTACAGCTCACTCGATGTCGTACAGTCTGTAGGTTTGGACAAATATATAATGACATGCATCCATCATTATGGTGTCATTCAGAGTATTTTCACTGCCCTAAAAGCCCTCTGTGCTCCACTTATCCATCCCTTCTGCAACCCCTGGCAACCACTGATCTTTTTATCGTCTCCACAGGTTTGCCTTTTCCAGAATATCTTATAGTTGGAATCATAAAGCGTGTAGCCTTTTCAGACTGGCTTCTTCCCCTTAGTAATATGCATTTAAGCTTTCTCCACAGCTTTTCATGACTTGATGGTTCATTTCTTTTTAGCGCTGAATAATATTCCATTGTCTGGATGTGCCGTAGTTTATCCATTAACCACTGAAGGACATCTTGATTGCTGCCATGTTTTGGCAATCATGAATAAAACTTCTATAAACACTTGTGTGCAGGTGTTTGTGTGGACATTAGTTTTCAGCTCCTTTGGAGCACAATTGCTGGATCATATGGTAAGAGTATGTTTCGTTTTGTAAGAATCCACCAAACTGTCTTCCGAAGTGGCTGTACCATTTTGCATTCACAATTTAAGAGGAAGGTGATAATTAAGGAGGTAGATAAAAATACATATATATAGGGATTTTGAGACTGAACTGTCAGTTACATTGTTTCAATAGACAAATCCAATTTGGAATTCATGCTAGTTTATTAAAATTCCAAATATGAGTAAAAGAAGTACTCCCCAAATTACTAAGCCATTTTATTCACAAAAGTATTTATGTACTGAGATGATTGTGCTGAATACCATGCCTGTTAGATGAGAATGAAGATGCAGTTCTTTCTTCAAACAGCTCATAGTCTAGGTCTGGGGAAGACAAATAAACGTAATATAAAAATAGTGTGTTAATCATCCAGCCGATAGAACACCACCATTCCAAGCCCCAATTCTACACAGAACATCTAGTAAATTTATGATTTCCATTTGCGTAGGAGGGAGCTAAGGGTCCGTTTATGGTAAAGAGGGCTAAATTTTAGAAGAAAGTTTTACTTCTTGGTGTAGCCATATTTGAAGTAACCCCAATTCCTAAAAGCGTATCTTGTTCGATTACTATTCAACAAAAATACCTTTAAAGAGTCACTCAGTTTGGGTTGTTCAGTCTTGGGGGAAAAAACCCATTTGTCCTCCTCCATCTTTGGCTCCCTGTTCAGATAGGAATTTCTCAGGCCCTACCCTCCATGTCTTAGGTCCCAGGGGTCTCATTTGGACCCAAAGACAAGCCCTAGTGCGGTGTGGCCCTGCCAGGGTAGGGTGCTTATGGCCCAGCACTAACTCCATTACCAATCTCAGAAATCGTTCTTATTCCCCTGGCATACAACTTAATACTAACATTGAAATTAAACAGCTCTTCTTTAACCCTTTTACCATGGTCATTGTCTGAGAAGAGGAATGTTATCTAAACATGGCAGCCCTGCATTTGATCTTAGTGGTCTATAAACTTTTAGAATAAGCTTACTCTTTCTTAAGACTATTAGTCTTTTTGTTTCTTCTGTCCTGTGAAAGCAGCCTCAAATGTGACTGAAAATATGTTTAAAGATAGGAGCACCGAGTGTGTTTTTCCTTAAGTTTCATATCCACATTTAATTGCAATTGGAACCCAAGTGCTCGATAAGTGTTTGCTGAATGAATAAATGCCGCTTTACGTCCTGGTTCCAAGGCCATCCCTAGGGAACTTTGAATTCAACACAGACTTAAACCTTGAAACGTGTGGAAGCCACTTGACGAC